>NC_143399.1:201915629-202066930 GCF_052110815.1 Crocodylus siamensis
AAGAAGCTACATTTTCTTTTGAGCTGTATGTCCAGGAACCAGCTTACAACTATCTAGGCCAGCCTACACAGGCAAAAGCTCTAGTATTCTGGTTTCTTTAAAAAAAGGCTTCACAGGTGAACTGCCATTTTTTTTTTTAAGAAAGCAGTTTACAGTCCCAAGTCATTATCACTACCATAGCATTGGTCATAAAAAAGCAACACTTACAAAAAGTTATTGGACAATATTTGAGATAACACAGATTCTTCTAGTTCAAAATAAAAGGAAGTACTGTGCTGCCACTGATGTAACTGTTGGCAAATGCTGCCTTTTAAGAGTAGCCAAAATATCCTCGGCCTTAAAATTTAAAAATACATTAACACTGCAAGACACATGATGGTTTATACCATCATCTATGATATAAATATCCCACTGAGATCTCAACTGAGAATGTGGGCGTCATTTTTTGCTCTGGGCCTACAATTCCATGTTTTCTCTGCAAATTCTCCTCCCATTTATATTTGTGCACATCTGAATTCACTCCAGTGAAACTAGTCCAGATTTACACTGCTTTAAATGAGATCAGTTTGGGACCTGGCATCTGGAATTTAGACCGTAGTAAACAACTTCTTCCTCTGTCTTCAAATACTTCATCTTCAAAAGGAAATACAGCTTTAAGACTACACGTGTACTTTGTGGAAAACCTGGAAAACTTTTAAAACCTTTTCTTAAAAAAAATAAAATAATTGCAGTTCAGTGGCAATGGATGCTGGATTGAGCCAGTATAGAGTATTTTGCTTTTGTATCCAGGTGAGAGATACCACGAAATCATTAACCCCTTCAATCAAGATTCCCAAATGCGGATCTAATTTAGGTAATGAAACGATCAGACATACCCTTCCCATGGGACTTATGCGCCTCATTTCAATGGGGTTACACCTGACCTATACTTAAGCAATCAAAAAGAGAATCAGTTCTACCATATTTTTGTAAGTTCAGTTATCATACATTGGAAAGTGTCTGAACCAAAGTATTTTATAAGGTTCTTTAAAGAGTTGCTGTATGCTGAATATTTGTGGATCGTTAAAAAATAATTTAATGAGTATCCAGAAAGTGTCTAGCAGATAGACTTGTATGACATATAGGAAACATTTTTAAATATGTATACTTATTAGTTGTTATGTTGAACTATGCCTTGCTATACTTAAATAAATGCACTAAATAAACTAAATACACTGCTTTGTTGCATTGAACTTCCACAGGCAAGGTCTGGTCCTGTAGTTCTTCCAAGTGACACCAGTTGCAGTCTCCCTGGTATATGTCAATGGGGATTCTTTATATATATAAAAAAAATTCTGTATATAAAAGTACAGTTGCTGCCCTCAAGTGAATGGGGCTAATGAGGTTTAAATAGTTAAACAGGGATACAGCTTAGCACCCAACAGTTTACATGTACTGTCACTGAAGCCATCCAATTGGTAGGATAGAACCACATGAAAGTAGGATGAGGGAAATAAGGGTTTTCTTTTTTTTCTAAAAAAAAAAATCCCACATCAATTTCAGTACGATGAGGACTACTTTTAGGATTTATCATTTCAACTTTTTTTTTGGTTGATTTGTTTAAAAAGCATTTTAGGAAACCAGCTGTGCAAAGCAGGAGCTCATAAATCAGCAGGTTAAATGCTCTAAGCATTAGGCTCAGGCAATGCTTTCACACCCTAGGCTCCTGCTTTGTTAGTATGTTAAACCGATTGCTCACACATTGTGAAATGATGAGTGTGCAGGAAGATAAAAACCTGGAGCTGCGAGAAGGATGGCTTCCAACACAATCTTTATTACAAGCTGCAAATTCCACTTTCTTGCCCATCAGAGTACATCCGAGCATAGCAAGATCGCGGCGCCATTTCCAACTCCGAATTCTTATGTTACTTTTGACAGCTGACAGATCACAGGGGGTTTTATAGACCTGCTGTCAGCTGTTGAGGCTCGTTTCACTGAAGATGATCCACATGACTTTCTAAACTGCCTTGAGTGTAATGCAAATGCACTACAGAGTGACACAAGTGGTGAGAAAAGCAAAGGTATAACTTGTGAACACTTTACTTCCAAGAAATGCCCTGTCCTAACTATGACTGAGAGACCTAAGGGTATTCTCACCCCGTCCAGCCTCATCATTTTGCTAGCCCTATGTTTAAAATGGGTGCCAAACAGCAACCATCAAAGACTGATTATAAAAGGCAAAAATGGAAACGTTAAAAATATCCTCATCGTCACCCTAAAAATGGAGCTGTTAAATGGTCATGGAGGCAAATCCGCACTCCCTATTCAGCAAGAAGCTGAAAGTAACAGACCCAAAAATGTCTTGCGGTGCTACTGTAATCTTGCAAACAAGGCTCTCAGACATTTAATGTTGCACAAAGCCAACTAAGGCACAGGGTGTTTAAGTAACTTGCCCAAAGCCTGGCATGGAGCCGGCGTTAGATTTGGGAACAAAACTTAGGAATTTATATTCCCATCTCTCTGGTATAAATACCCTTGGTTGTAGCATTTGTTCTTCCAAAAACTCTTGCCTATTTCTCTTTGCGATTATTCCCCCATACACTTGTCCTTCAAAATCTGTCCTGTGCCAATCTGAGATGATGAAAATTCAGCCAGGTCCAAAACGGTTGCAGTTTGTGTCTTCCTATTGTCTTTTTTTTTTTTTCCAAAGGGTTGATCACTGGTTAGTGAAGCTGGCCAGAACAATTTGCCAGATGAAAATGTTAAAAAGGAAAGCAAGAGCCATGGCAAGTCAGCGGGTTTCACATACAAGCTAAGCAGAAAGGAGACCGGGGGCAAAGCAGATACTCGACATGAAGACAAAGAGACTGGTTGTTTCTTTAGCAAATGACATTATTTTTGCTCCCAAAAGCTATAAAAATCCATCAGGTTTATACAAAATTTGGATTTTTCTTTTTAAGCAGCTCTCAGTTGGTTCCAATGGAGCAAGCGGGTATGACCTAGGCCAGAAGTTAGCTCGATTTGTAGGCTTGCAGCCTAGGTGGCTAGTTGCGTACTAATGGGTTTAGTGACTGGATAGTGTCCGTTCTGAAAAAAAAAAATTGGCATTGTGTAATAAACTGAGAGACAACAGTGGAGAAAGGCAGGGCAAAAAACTGGCAACAAATGACCCTTTAAGAGGCGTAGAAGACACCGATAACAATCGCAATGTGCCACCACCTGCGAACGGCCACTAAACAGGTCTGCAGCACTAGTGAGCAAATGAGCTAACGGTCTCTAATATAATGATTTGAATATAGTATACCACGGCAGCCTTGTCTTTCAGGCAAAGTTGCAAACAGCACCATTCACACCAACGTACAGAATCAAAAGGGTGGAGAAACACAGCTCCCATCAAGTCTGCCTGCAGATGGTCCTGACCTCCGGGTGGAGATGCCGGGTAAATTTGTGGCTGTTAAGCCACCCAGAACGCGCTCTTCTGTCAAACGCAGGAGACCGCGTTCATCGCTGGAGCAACCCCACTGCGAGCAAGGAAGTTACTTCAGGGACCTTCAAGAAGGGCCTGATCCGACTCTACTGCCTCCATGTAGAGTGGGATGGGGGCCTCACTGCCTTCTGCGCTGGCAGTCTGCACCCGCTTGCCCAAAGCAGAATATCACCAAGCCCAACACCACAGGTTTTATTTCACAGCATTGTTGAGGCTTCCAGGCCACTGTCACCCAAGATATCTTCAATCAACATCCCATGTTTTCCATGGCCTGCACACCACCGCACGAGTCATTTCTGGAAGAATTTAAACGCTGACGGCTCTACCACCGTCACATAAGGTTAAGGCAGCTTTGCTTTTTTTCTACAATATCTACTTGGTTTCAAACTGCTGTCTAACCAGAGGGAAGATACCGGTGCCAAGAGATGGTGCAGTATATTCTTTTCTTGGTATCCTGGATGCAATGGAGTCACTCCCTGTCTAGGACACGTTATGGAGAGAGACGCTGGTCACCACTCCTCCAGCTGATTCTGTTAAGGTTTTGATATACTAATAAAAGTCTCCCCCTGAAGTCTCACTCCCTGCTTGGATGGAGTCATGCATTCACCCCGAAGCAAAGACAGTTTGGGGGTTCAACATGTGGCATGCAGAGATATGGCCCCAAATGAGGTTTACTTTTATGGCGTTGAGTCTCTAATTGTAGGCAACTATTCCATTGTCTTTTTCTCATATAAGCATACATGTTATAGTATTAGATACACAGGGGATGTTGATATCTGTTTATATATAAACATGAAACGTCACTGAAAGTTTTTAACTTAAATGGTCATCATCTAGTTTCACTTAGAAAAAGGCAGGAGCTGAGAATGTTTCTAATTCTCCATTTCCACCCCCCCCAGTCTTTTCTCCTATGCCTGAAGAAGGGAGCTTGTGCCCGAAAGCTTGCAAATAAAGATTTTTTTTTTTTGCAAAACAAAAATCTAGCTGGTCTAATAAAAGATATCACCTCTGCCATGAGTTCTGAGTCCTTTTGCCATCTAGACCAATGCAGCTACAACCTGGATACCCGGCTGAGAATTGGCATTTGATTTGGGTTGTTTCTCCGTGCACACCAGCTGGGAGGCACCAGAAACCTGGATGTGGCCAGACTATTATAAAATTTATATTTTGAAAGAAGATCCAGGAGCTTGATACCTGGCTAGTCAGATGATCATGCAGGAGAGATGGGTATGGGATTAGTGAATGAACATGTCTAAAAGGGATTCAAGTCTGTAGGCTGTTAAATAGACGCCTTCAGGAGGTTAGAAAATTACTGACAGTATGAGCCCTGCTAGAAATGAAGGGCTGCTGCATGTTAGGAGCCAGACTGGCACAGGTATTTAAAGCATGGCTTTGTCTTTAGTCTTCCTGGGGAAAAGGTGGAGGGGGGACACCTATAATTTCTTCCATAGCTCAAAGTGGGGGCCACCTGTGGGCTGGCAGAGCGTCCCCCATTGCAGCTGCAGGGTCTGGCGTCAGGGCAGTGGAACTGAGTCTGGTTGGGAGAGGGAGATATCTAAGGCCCCACTCGGTCTGTTCCCTGTGGCAAGTGGCTGCAGAGTGGGGCAAAACTCGAGGTTTAGGGGTTCCTCATGGACAGGTTTGTGGCAGATGGTACCATAATACATAGCCTCAAGGAAAGCAAGTATACAGCAAGGGTAAAGGAATGCATGTAAATGTATGAATGCATTTATTGAAATGTTACAAGGAGCCAGATCAGGGGACTAACGAAAAGCTCCAGCTTTGCTTTGCTGCTGCCAGGGAGGCATGGCACAGCAGACCAAGTGTCTTGCTACAGGTCCACAGGCATGATTGGCAAACCTTCTCCACACTCATGCTGCTGGTGGAAACAAGCTGACCCAGCTGGAAGTGGGGACCTGTTCATTCAGGCTGGAGAGTCAAAGGCAACTGGCCGTGATCATTCACTTCTACACCAGTGGGTACAGTTGTGCCGTACCTACCCTAGCCCTCCGGACCACTAGGCTTAGTGAACATCTGACTTTGACTTTCCTACGCTGTAAATTCATTAAAACAACTCATTCCTTAAAACAAATTTATTCCAACCAAGCTAATAAGTTAGAGGCCTTGATATGAATGTTGGTAGCCTGACATTAACACTAGTTCAAAGGCCAACATAATCGTCAAGCATACCCTCCTTTGTCAAAAATAAACCGCTGCTAGTCATGGTCCCCACTGCAATGAGGAGCAATGTCACTATTTAAATGCCAGTGATGTGAAGAATACATTATGCACCTGTTTCCAAACCCTTGGCATTCTGGTAACCCAGGTACAAGGGGTTTTGTTTCTATTCTCCGCAAAGTGTCGACAGAATTCAATTCAAGAACAAAACAATTACAGACCGCCACCCCAAAAAGAAAAAAAAAAAGTGACTACATTGCCGGATGTCTAACTAACTCATGTTAAACAACCCAGACTGGAGCCAAGTAGAGAAAGGAATTGTTCTAATCCCAAATGACTCTATGTAACCTTTTATATTAAAGTGTCATTAGCTCACAAGTAAATTAATGCCTTTTCAAATACATGCTAGGAAATACAGCTCACCCATTAGATACATTTCCTTCACTGTTCCATGTACTGCTGATTTGCAGCTTAGGGACACACCACAAATGCCTCTTGTGTTTTAACTACAGCACTGCTCGAATCATGTGCTGCCAAGGGACTGAGCACCATTTCAAGGGGTCTAATGTGAAGGCTAAAGTTCTGCCAAAACTAGGGGTAGCACAATAAGCCCTTTGTTTGCTCCCTCTTTTTTTTAATCGAAGGTAGGTTATACACATCATATGGTCAGGTAATGTTGATTTGCTGGGTTTGGAAATCAACCAAGATGTCGATGGGTATACCTGAGCTGCACCCTACGCATACATAGATAGATGGACACACAGGCACATGTGCGCTGACAACCAACATGAATTTGACTGCTTGTGGCATAAGATGGCAAATATATTCAATCCTCAGTGAGGTGAGGGTAGGACAGTTCAGCAACGTACTTACAGAGGAGGTAAGAGGTCATACCTTCTATGGTGATGGCCTGGTCTCCTCTCCGCTCCTGGGTCAGCAATGCCATGCTCTGGTGGTAAAGTTCTGCTCCGCTCTTTGCTGACCCTAATCTGTTCACCAGCTAAAGAAAATCATGCAATACTGAATACAATATCAAGGTTATGTTATACAGAGAAGCCCCATTTTTAGCACACTGCAGCTAAGACCTCAAAGGCAATATAAGTAAGTTGACTGAACAAATGGTGGAATAGTTTTACTCCAGAAACTCCTGTGGATGTAGCTGAATCCCATGGTGGAAAGGGATGACCCTGAATGATGGAGCCAATTCCTTCAGTAACAACATCCTAATTCAGTGAAAACTATTTTATTACTAAGAGCATGATACCATGTAACTATAAAAAAAAAAGTTTAATTTAGAAAATGCTATATTTTAAGTAATGGAATTTGATCACTTAGCTACATTATGTGAATCTGTTAGTTGATTCCTTACGATACACTGCAGCATAAGGGAACTTCACTGGTCCCCATTGTAGCTGAAACTCAAGCTTGCTTCTTCTGGTCTGGATTTGAGAGGTTCTCCCTTCAACTTGGGCTCAGAGCAAAAAACTTTGAATCGTACCATCCCCTCGGAGGTAATATCTGATGTTGGAGCTGGCTTTGAATTCCAAAACTCATCTCAGTTATCTATCATTTGATGAACCAAAACCTCAGATACCTAATACTAGGAACCGTTGAGGTTTATTCTTTTTTATTGGTATGTTTCTTGTAACACTTCTGATGCTCATATGGACCAGTCAGTAATATCAACTAGTAGAACTCTTCCCAGCTAGAGGAAATTCATATATTATGGCAAGAGTCAAAGAGATGGCCTTGAGGACTATTTTAACTTACCTCACATTCGTAGTATCCCATGTCTTCCTTAGAGGGGTTTTTGATCACCAGGACTAACACGCCACTCCGTGGCTCACTGAAAGTCTGGTATTTACTGGTATCGGTCAGCAGAACGTCATCTTTGAACCACCTGGAAAAATACAGAGTCTAAGATGCAACAAAATACTGAGTTTGAGACATTTCAGTGAGTTGCTGGTTGATCAATCTGGTCGGGGCTAGACGGGATGATCTTCTGAAGTCCCTTCCAGCCCTAATGTCTATGAAATCTATGAGATCTATTGGGCAGAGCTGGGGAAATGTTACAAGTTTAGCCTCAAGCCTAGGCCCTGCAGTCTCTGCAGCTGAAAGGGCACGGACTCTGTTCCGATAGGAAAATGCTCTTCTCAAGAAACCCTCATGGAGCTGCATTGCCAGTCTGCAGAACATGAGCTTTCCTCTGTCCGTATAGTTTCATAGTTTCTAGGGTTGGGAGGGACCCGAGCATATCATCTAGTCCGACCCCCTGCCATGGCAGGAAAGAGTACTGGGGTCAAACAACCCCAGCAAGGTGTTCATCCAACCTCCTCCTAAACACCCCCAGGGTAGGGGCCTGCACCACTTCTCTTGGAAGCTGGTTCCAGACCCTAGCCGCCCTGACCGTGAAGTAGCGATATCACGGACGACCAAGAGCAACTGGTGAAGTCAAGGCAGACTGCCTTATGTCATGTATTATTTTTCTTCTCACATACTTAATGCAAGACACTGAATGAGAAACCTATCCAAAGGAATCAGGGACTGGAATCACAAGTCTAAGATGTGGGCACCAGGACTGGGAAAGGATCATTTTGCAGGGCACAGGAGTTGAGCTTTGGGGACTGGACAGAAGAGTCGATGCTCATTAGAGTACAGGAAAAGAAATCAAGACTGTGCAATCATTTGGTTTCTATCAAGAAATGACTTTAAAAACTGACCTGATCTGAGGGAAAGGTGCTCCTTCGATGGTACAGGTGAACTGAACATCTTCTCCTTCAACATAATAAGCATTTCTAACCTTGTTCACAAACCTTGGTGGCACTAGGAAGCAAGAACAAACTCGATCAACAGCTGAAATGCTGATAGCAATCTAATACAAGTACAAAGAAGAACACAAACACACCCACAGGAGTATAGCCCAGTTGGATCACCTTCCTTCATAGCTGTGTGCAACCTCTCGGTAATGTGATTTTCTGACCCAAAGACAGTCCATTGCTTCTGAGACACCAGAGAGCTTTTCCAAATGGACATGCCATATACATGCTGCAGAGCTGCATGCATGCCTTAATACATCCACCTAAGTCAATTGTATATGACCAGTCCTTTAAAACCACATAGGACTTTACCTTGAACAAGGATCTTTCCTAGCGTGCTGGCATTACCGGCGGCGCTGGCCGCAAAGCACATGTATTGTCCTGAATCGACACCTGTCAGATTGTCCAAGATCAATGTGCATGAGCCGTCAGGATCTTCTATTATAATGTGATGTGGGTCCACCTCCACTGGTTTGCCGTCTTAAAAACAAAAGGGGGAAAAGTCCTTTGTAGATACTGCATCATTTTAATATCCTTCCCCGAGAACTGCATCCTGCTTTTCCATTTTGGCTCCTGCCTACTTGAGGATGGCAGAGGCATAAGATGTAGGGAGGCTGAGAGCTATATTTCCCCCTAATATCTGATTTTTTAGTAGCAGAGATACAACCTCTTCATCTTCCTCTGATGTACTACAACACACACGGAAAACAAAACTTAGGAAGCATTGCATCTACCAGAAGAAGCATGCCTAGATTGCTTGTAGTAAAGGAGCTAAATTTGGGCAGGTCTGCACTACATGGTAGTTTGCAGTATAGGCAAACCATTAACTGAGCTTTCCATTACCAAGCTTGCTGGCACAGTGCAAGTGTAATACAAAGAATGGGCACAACCGCAGAATATACTTCTTATACCTTTATACCAGCTGATGACTGGCTTAGGGGCTCCTGTAACTTTGCAGGCCAACTTGACCGTTTCGCCCAGCTCAGCTGTACAGTCAGCCAGCTCTTCCTCAAAGTCTGGAGGTACTGAAAGAAAAGAGGTTGGTTAGGTAATCCTTGGCAGATTTGTCCAACGGATGATTAATGTAGCACAAAGAAATCAGGGGCAAACTCCAAATTTCCACAACTGGGAATCTGAAATGGAGGTTTCAGTAGCCAGCTGTTCCAATGACTGCCTGGTATTTTCAATTATTTGTGATTCAAGAGAGATCACTAAATGGATCTGTTGAGTTTTAAGCCCTGATACTGGCAGATCCATAGGCCAAGGGGTCTCATAATCTAGTGTGTGATCAACTTCAAAGGGGGAGCATGTGCCTCAGCTGCTAGATAATTGTCACAGAACTACACACAGGCTGTTGAGTTTTGTGGGATTGCTAATTATGAGATGTGTGTGTTGATGCCACACTGGAGTAAACTGAAACCCTTAACCTTAGTGGAGTTACTGAAGTCTCCAGCTGGCATTGATGGCTATTTCCTCCCTGCACAGCTAATCCTAACACAACATCTCATTTCTGCTTGGGAAGTGAGGCACAGCCAGGGAAGCTGTAGCAAAGGCTCAGTCTGTCTCCTTGACCAGTGATTTTCAACCTTTTTCCATTTGTGGGCTCTTCAAAATTTTGAATGGAGGTGCAGAGCCCTTTGGAAATGTCGAATGGAAGTGTGGCTCCCTTTGAATTGTAAGTGTGGGTATTTGCATACTTTTGATTGATCACAGTCACGTTTTGCAGACCCTTTAGAAATAGCCTGCGGACCCCCAGGAGTGTGTGGACCACAGGTTGAAAGCCACTGTGCTACACTATACTCACTCCACACAGGCAGGCTGATACGCTGCTGTATGCCAGAGATTTCCTTCACCCAGGAGTTCTTGATGATGACTGTACGAGCTTGAAGTAGGTACTTGCGGACTGAGTCCTCTCGCTCATGCCAGATCTCAAAGGCCCGTTCATCTCCTTCCACTTGGTCATTCACATCTATGTTTGACAGCTGGACAACAGGAAGAAACACAGCAAAACCTCTTTAAAATTGGAGATGAAACTGAACTGAAACCTTGATGACCTTTCCTCCTCCCCAGTTAGACAAAACCCCAAAGTTCAGGAAAGTTCAGATCTGGATCCAATCTTTGTGGCTCAGAACCACCTTCAGTTAAAAAACCCCATAAAATAAAATGGAAAAGATCAATTAACTGTCAACAAGTCTTCTGTTTTCCCAGTGCAGGGTTGTTCTTTAGGACACACCAACTATTTCTCATTTACGTTAAGGCCATTTTACATCGCTCTGGCAGTATAAAAAGCCATTGACTATAATGCCAAATGTTACAAGGTTTTTCCATGTGATTTTGCAACAGGTATCAGAAGCAACACAAATGCTGACATTTTAATGGGGGCAGATGCTCCACAGTAAAAACTAAGAATGGCAGAAGTTAAAATGAAGAGAAACTATATAGAATGAATGAATGAATGAAAGAAAAGAGATATGGTACCCCCATGGGACAGGGAGAAAAGTTCATTAAAACAAGAAAATGTTCATCATAGTGGGGTTAATCAATCTGCTGCAACAAAATAATAAAAGAAGCGGTTCCTGCTGCTGTAATTGTTCAAAATCAGGTGTTGTCATACGTCAGGTTTGTTGTAAAAAGAGGTCATATTGTAATTCAGTTAGGCAACACAATCTACGCATGTGACTGTCAGGGGACACTGAGGCAGGGGCTTTCAAAAGGTGCTTAGTGGTGTAGGCACCTAACTGCCATTGACTTTCAATAGGAGCTGAGCATTTAACTCCCAAGAAAATACCATCTTTGATTTCCTAAAATTATGCTCTGGGGAGCAAATGGATGGGCCTGCCCACACCCCTGACTCAGTGAATACCGAAGTCTGTGAAAAAGAGGAGTCATTTCAGTGAAGAACAAAGCCAGAAAAAAACAATTCCTGGAGATACAGTTTGGACTGAACAGCCATTATTCCAACTTCTTGACTTGAAAATACTATAGACTGCACTTTAGGGCAAGTTCGTTCACAGTTCAATTAATTGATTTCAATGAATGGCTTCATTGGGCAAGTTGAGATGAGCATTGTCTCTCATGTGCAACCTTGTTCCTATGCAGTGAAACTCTTTCTGGGTTTTCTTTAGGGATTTCTGATGCATTTTTGCCTTACTTCTGATGTACATTCAACCCTGTGCCATAACAGTGTTTTGGAAACAAAAGAATCCTAAGCAAGGGACTGGTGAAAAGTGATTTTTCTGATGGCCGACAGCTGTCTTCAAGAGAAAAGTAATCATGAAAAGAGAGCAAGTGAGTTGGGAAGAAAGTAAAGTAACATCTAACCTTCATCATGTTCTTGAAGGTGTAGCTATAGGTGTCTGTCTTGGTGTCCCGTTTGGGTTTGCATATCAGAATGTAACTCTTGAAGAGGAAGACATGGCGATTGTGACCTTTCCATGCCATTCTGGCTCCTGGTGCGCCTTCCCACACAATGAAGTGACCCTGAAAAAGAAAGCAAAAAAAGATAACAGAAGTAAACCCTGAACAATGTTCTGGCATCTCTCCATCATTTAACAGCCACTGAATAGCAACTGTTACATGGCCCATCCAGTTTGGCTTTTAGTATAACGGAGAAGACTGCTGTTAACATTGCATGCTAACAATGACGCATCTTCCCCCTGAAATCCAAATCATTTCCAAATATATCAATGGGGTGGCAGACATATCTTCTGACGCGTATATGGACGGTCCCAAATCTTAAACTTTCATTACAGAGGCACGCAGCATAAACTGTATAAACTTCAATTGATCCATATTTTAAACCTGGGCTTTAAAAAAGTGCGTTCGTTGGAAAACACAGCATGGCAATGCAGGGCCAAATTCCATAAGACCCTGTGGAAAAATCTCATCATCACCCTCAATGAGGATTTGGCCCCTATACTTTATTGATAGCATATGCTGTAGCTACTGAAACAAGCTGTATAAGTTCAAAGCAGCACATGAATATATAAAATAGGCATTTACAGGCATCAAGGGCAACTTCCTACCATATAGAAGGTGAGTTGTACAGAAAACTACTTGTGTTACCCATGGATAGATGGGTAGGTGCCTATGCTTTGGGACCTTCAGGCTTTGCAGGTGCCCCCAGGTGTCTATACTTTGAGGCCCCTAATCTGAAAGAGCCACCTCTAATACTGACTGCAATTTCTTATACAGAACAATGAAGAATAAATGGCAATTCCTCTGAATGGTGTTCCACTAGCTTTCCATGGCAAGCCACGATCTGAACTACTGATAACACCAACCAACAACCCAGCAACGGCGGGCGGAGGATTAGGAACAGACTATGCTCTTTCAGAGGGTCAGTACCTGTCGAATAGGTTCTCCAAGGATCTCCAATGTCCCTGGGTAGTTCTCGATCAGTGAGACATGGAGGTTGTTTTCTGCTCTCCGGGTGAGTGCCGAGACAATGGCATAAGCCTGTTCCAGCAGTGCGCAGTTTTGCCGGTTCCTTGCTTTGTTCCTGATTAATTCCTACAAGCAAACAAAGCTGTTACTGGTCATTTCCAAGAGCCTCGATTTTATTGCTATAACCAAGGAGCATAGACAGGATGCTGAAGGTTTCTTTTCATTCTGGACCAGCCTTGTTTCATGCTTTCACTCACTGGTTAGCTACCATCAATGTACTTTCTTTCTATTGGAAGTTCATGGCCTCTGTGCTGCCCTGCCCTTGAAGCAGGGATTAGTGACAAGGATAAAGCAAAACCCACGACTAGGATACCTCTTTGGCTGACTGAAGACTAACCAACAAAGAGATCCGTATTTTTATGTACCATCTCTTTGATGCATCTATCACTATGATAACACCAAGATAAGTCATCAATTCAGGAAGGAGTGCCAAAATAAAAGTGGAAATCCAGCGGAAGTTGGAAGGGCAGTACACGCAAGAAAAATTTTAAAATACTATGTTTCTCTTAAAACTAATTTAAATAGTACTCTTGCTCTTTTTGTCCATTTTTAATGTGGGGTTTGTACACAGGCTTCAAACAATTTTGCTGTTTGGAGCTCAGACAAGCACGCCAATGAAGGGAGCAAATTTGAACCTCCTGCAAACAATGCAGAATGCTGAAATTTGGAAAATTTGAATTTGAAAAAATGTAATAAGAGGCTCTTTCTGGGGCCTATTTCCTTGTGCTCCCTCTATAAGGATCACAAGAAAAATGGCAGTTTGAAACAGTCATTTCTGTTCTTGGCTGAAACCTGGAAGTGCAGGAGTAAATGAATAAAAGCCTCAGATGGCAAAATATTTCCAAACCTTCAAATATGGGCTGCTCTGGTCTCTTGAAATGGGCAAAGGTTTGCAGAAAAAGAAGAGTTAAGTCTTCTGTGCCTAAGCTTATCTTTATTTCAGCCTCAAATGTGAAGAAGGAAGTTGCCTGCCTGGACCAGTCCGCGATTTGTGGGATGAAGGCCAATTTAACAGATGCATTGTCATATGCGAAGCAAATTTATATTCTTATAAAGTCCGCTCAGGTACAGCCGGCTGAATTTCTCAAACTTGTCAGGTGGCAGTTGAGACTCTGTGCACCTCTCAAGTGATTTGGGTTTACATATTTAAAATGGACAAAGGTGCTTAAATGTGATCTCACCTACACCAGACAGACTCCAAAAGGAGTTTCCCTGGCATGAAGCCAGGATAAGTGAAATCAAAGTCAAAGCACTTTCCCCCCATAGGTCCCCCCCAAAAGCAATGCAAACCCATCACGCAAGGAGCGGCAAGAACTTGCACTGGAGACACCTTACCTTGATGACAGTTTGATACTGCTGGATCCTGTGTATGGGTCTCTCCAGGTAGTGCTGCAGTGGGGGCACAGGTGGCTGAGACGGATCCGCGCTGGCTAACGTTTCTTCGGAGTATCTCTGAGGAAAAATTTAAAATGAAAAAAATCACTCTTTGTAACAAAATTGTTCAATAAATGACAAGAAACTCGCCCCATGAAAATATGATCGGACAACACTGGCTTGCTAAGGTCAGTCCTCCTCTCAAATAAATGGGATCATATAGTGCAAAAATATATCTTAGAGTCCTGTGTGCCACCAAAACTTTGCTCCCAGCAATACACATTGCGACCCACCCTGTTCATTGCCTTCCCCCATCTCGTGGCAATTTCTGGTCCCTGGATTGCAAGAGCTTGAGGGGAAAGACTGCCTTCTATTATTATCATTACCCTATTAACCCTATTATCGTTATCTGCCCGTTATTAAGAAACAGTAAACCCTAACCCAACAACAACTGTACCAAGGCAATGAAGCATGCTGCTTGGAAGCTCTGACAATACGAGGGAAAAGAGCTGCACCTTCTCTCTAACTACTGATGCCTGGCCAGCACTGTATGCTTGAGTTCACTTGTTTTTATCTTAGCTCTAATCAGATGCTGTCAAATACTATTACCAAGTCTTCATGCTATACTGCAGTTATTGATCTGTGGCTAGGATAGACTGATCATTTCAACACCTAAAGGAGCGGTTGCATATTGATAGGAAAGGGCCCAAATCTGAGCCTCCTTGATGCCTGGTTAGGGCTCTTTCTATCCATCATTATTTTAGCTTTGTTGCCGCCGCTAATAGAAGCTTTATCCATCTTTCTTCCACTCTAAAGATTACTGCACCCCAGTTTGAACCAATTTCCTATTTAGCTATATACTAAACCCCTTGAATGTTACATTTATAACAATGGATCCTTGGGCACTTGGTGGCTGGAGATATAGGATGCATATTTCCCAGTATAAATTTTGGCTCATATTCTACCTTGTAGAAGTCCTGAACAGCTTTGCTGACAACGACGGACTCAGCCTGTATCCGTCCCACCAGATACTGGATGTACTTATCAAAATCCTCCTCATTCTTAATGAAGCACATGGCCACATCATCATCAGTGTCGCACTTTTTCAGGTCTGGGAAGAAAGCACTGTGGAGGAGGAGGAAGAAGAAGGACATCTCTGAAGAAACTGGAACCCATCGGCTATAAATAAACTGTTGAAATATTAAAGCATCTTCAAGACCAGACCATCTTTTTTATAGCAACACCATGTTATTCAGTGGAATTCACCCAACAGGGCAGGGATTATTATTTTATGACTGACACTTCTTTGCTGAGGAACCACGCCATCTCCTAACAGGTTCATCCGCTCCTTTTCATCCTAGTGTTCCCCATTTCCCACGCCCTGCCTGTCCTGCAGTGGCTCTCACTAACAGCGCAAGGCGTTTTTCTCTCCTGCTGCTGTTCTTCTCCACTGACCTGCAATGGAAGTGAGCAATGTCATCGACATTTCTGAAGATGGTGGACTTCTGACTGGCCACAGGCGCTGGGACACTGGGGTAGGTCTCGATGTGGTGCAGGTGGTGAGTCTGGAGGAACTGCAGATCTCTGACAAACTCCTCCTCTGAATTCAGTAGTTCCTGAACAATAAGGCTGGAAGAAAAAACGGATGAAGAGGAAGTGTGGAGCAATAACAGAGATTGCATTTGAGGCAGTAAAAGGTTTCCAAGATGCATGCGGTGGATTGCACTGGGAGAGGTGGAAGGCACCACGTGGCACTGATAGCACACTGCAGCCCCCCCTTAAACATCATACCATGGGGAAAGGCACCTGCAGAGGCAGAAGCAGCTACACTGGAAGGGGCAGCAGAGACTTGGGGCTTCCATGGAGTCAAAGAGCCCAGCAGGTTCAATACTCAGCTACGTGGCAAGGGACAACAAAGGAAATCCTCCCATGAAGCCTCCCAAAGTGATTTGGAGCACAGTGTGTTTTCCCCAACCTACATCGAGAGAGACTCTCAGTGGAAGTCCTGCAAACACGGGCTAGGCAGGAGTCCTTTTGAGGGCAGCTGGAGTCCAGGGGGAGGGAGGCAGTAGGATTCAGCAGCAAAGGAACTGGATTTTAGCGGGATTTTAGTGAGATGGACTGGGAAGGGTCTTGGATAAAAGCACTCCTATTCATCTGCAGAGCAGCCTACTGAGGGCTATAGCACGAATCAACCAAGTGCTTACTTCAGCTTCTTCTTATATTCATCTTCAGACAGAGACTCTCCAGGGAACTCAGGAACCTCTGGTGCTCCCCACTCAGGGGACAGCTGACAAGCAGGAAAGAAGCATCAGTTTTCTAAGAAACAGCACTGCAGTTTCTGCGAGGTCTAACAGGAGCACGGTTGCAGGGTCACGCCAGCCTTGCTGCTTTTTCTGCCCCCAGTCAATGCTACAGCCACTAAATATGCTCCCTTTTCAGATTCAGATCGCCCTAATGGACCTGCCAAAGGAAGGCCTGCATACATGCTGTGTACACAAGTGTGTAACTTGCACCACTTTATACACTGATGCAAATTACACCCCAAATGGGAGCAGACAGATAGCACCAGGGCAGCTTCCTGCAGGACCAGTCATCACAAGGGGTGAGGACTGCAGGTATTAGCTTGGTTGCTCGAGGCGAGTGACTGTTCTGGGACCAGTTGTGAATGCTCAACGTGCCCCCCGGTGTGCAACTTACACTGGTGTCAGTCAACCCCTGCCTTTTCTGAGTGATCGTACACTCAACCCAAACCGTTTGCACTGGGGTAAGGTTTTCTGTCACCCATCTGCTCATTTTTTTACCAGAGCCAAGGTCAGTGATGCTGGTGTAAGTGTATCATGTGTTTAGACCCATAAACAAAGGGGCAAGTATAAAATGCAAAGAAAACAAGGAAAAGACACAGGGGGAGATCAATCACCTTCAACTTCTTGTCGAGATATGCTGGAGAAACCCATCCTTGCCGGGAGGGGCTGGATTTAGTGGGCTTGGTCCTGACTAACCACTTCAGGGGATGAGCTGAATCGAGGACTTCCACGTACTGGCCTTCCTTCAGAACAATGGCTTCCTTTTCACCTCCAATGGGCGTGTAGTCAGCTGTGGCCATGTAGATGTCAAAGATCTGCAAAGCATGGAGAGTTATGTGTGTGTGTTACAGGAGGGATATGATCATAACAACAACAGCTAGAGCTTCCACCAGGATGAAATAGTTTATCTCCTCAATCCCTGCATGGTAGAAGGGAACCATTATTCCCATTTTACAGATGAGAAACTGAGACTCAAGGAGGTAGAGGCCAAATTTAAAAAAAAACACCACCTGTAGTGTCCAATTTGCTAAACCCAGGGCCTGATTTTTCCCAAATGATGAATTCCTGCAGCTCCAACTGACTTCAAACAGAGCTCAGCAGGGAGAGTCAGGCAGGATCCTGATTCCTTGTTTCAGGGCAGGAACCTCTGATTTCAAAAAAGTTTTTGTTGCAAAATGAAAGGAAAAAGAACATGTTCACAATTTCCCTCCAAGTAAAATTTGAAATAATGATCATTTGAAATTGGAATAATGTTTTCTTCCAGGTAGATATGGAACAGTCCATTCCAAAGTTAATGGCTGGATTTTATTTTAATACATTTTGTAGAAGAAAATAGCAACGTTTGTTTCTAGAAGCAATTTTTTGACTCAAATTGATGGATTTTGTTCTGCTAATGTCAAAAGGTGGTGTTTTAAGAATCCTGGAAAGTTTCATATGGCTGACTTGAAACCGGTTTTTTTTGTTTTTTTTTAAATCAATATATTTTTCAAAACACTTTCATTTAAATAAAAACGGCATCTTTCGCGGACAAACCATTTCAACGAGAAACATTTCCAAAAGGCATGCCTCAGCGCCTTAAAACATCAAGGTTTGGATGCGTTGAGTTTGGAAAGACTTGATGCATTCAAAATAAAGAGGAACTATTTGGAAATGCTGAGCTGAACCAGTTCTGGATGGCCGCGCAGCGAGAGTCGGACCTAAACTTTAATTGACGGGCCTGTGCTCCGGTGAGAGGCCTCTCAGGCTCTCCATATACGTTTAACTCTACAAGTCTTTTTAAGCTGGCAATCTTTAAAACAGAGTAGAGGTGGGAGTAATCAGCCTAGACAGACATTTCTGGCAGCAGACACTTTGTGAAGTCGATTCACATGGAGTACCTCCCCTCTCGCATCCCCATCTTCAGATTCAGAAGAGGATTCCTGAGCGATCGATGAAGGTCTGGACCTGCCGTGACGCGGAGACGCTGACGGGGTCTTGGACTCGTCATCACTGTCTGCCCCAGGTACACGAAGCGTGGCTGAAAAGAGAAGTAGAGAAAGGGGCACACAAGTTATATTAAGATTATCAAATAGGATTCAATGCTTGATCTTCATAGAATTGTCTTCAGAAAAGACCACTGATAACATGCATCATGATGTCCTTTTAGTAGGATTGTCAATGCAAATTGGACATTTAAAAGCCACAGAAGAACATTATTTGCTTCAGTAGGGATGCAGAATGGTGCAGACACCAGTCACAAGCCTTTATCTTCTCTGTAAATTCAAATCACTGGAGCAATATGACTATAGAAGACCCAGCCTCCAGTTAAATGCAAATAGGCTTGATAGTCATTAACATTATTGCTACAAGATATGCTTATGAAACAGCATATGACTATAGCTTAGGGCAACTTTATACCAGCAGCAAACTGCTCCCATTTTTTGGCTTCTGCACTGCAGGCCTGAAGAATCAGTGGCTAGATAACTACCTGCTTTTTTAGTCGGCAAATTAGATATAGTAAGTAGATGTCTAATGGCAGAAACTTGCACACTCATTTCATTGAAGGAATGATTTTTATCAGTCAAAACTTTGGCCCAAGAATTGGAGGCCTGGATGATTTCTAGCTGCAAACTAGACATTTTCAAATGAAAAACTGCTAAACTGATTTTCTTCAAACCTGGCTTCTTTTGTAGCACACAATGGGCACATCTACACCTGTGCTTTAATGTGCATTAGCCTATTTTAATGTGCATTAAAGCATCACAAAAAACCCCGTGGTTTCACTAATGCGTGTTAAAATATACTAATGCACCTTTTTCTAGTACCTCACAATGGAAGTACTAAATTGAATGTGCATTAGCCAAAGTGCATTAATGAACGTGTAGATATGCCCAACGAGACTTAAACTCGCATGAAACCGGAGGATCAATTGCATTGCTTTGTATAGCACATTAAACACATTTGCCAGATGCTAACTTACCCTGACTTATTTTTGCAGACACTATTTCTGTGATCTGGGAGGTGAGTTTCTGGAGGAATTCTTCTGTTCCAACATCAGATAATGAAATTTGACTTCTGGACACACCTTCTCTACCAGCTTCACCTTCTGAAAGCTCTCCTGCCGAAAGGGAGAACATTTTGTGAAGTAGGTAACATCACCTCTGAACGTCCACCCCATCAAACCAGACATGACAAAACTATCCTGCAGGGGCTGACATCAGGGAAGCTGGACTTCACATGGATTCTCTATTAGACAGCAGAGCTCACCTCTGCACCGAAAACAGACCCTTTCCCTCCTGGAGGATTGAGTAAATAGCATGTTGCAACTGAGGCAGAAACCATTTATTGAACAATGAAGATAAAAATAAAATTTAAATTTAAAAGCTGCTTAATTTTTTTGTGTACTGCCCAATCTATGCAGCAAATGATGCAGGGGCTCCACACAAGAAGAGTGACTATGTAATTAAGGACCACCTGATAATACATAACTAAGCAGTGTTAAAGTTGTACAGGCAACCTTGAAGTTGTCAGAGCCTGGCATTTCCTGAACGAGTCAGACCCCACGTGACTGACATGATGTAAAAACTCACTCGACTCCCTTAGGCTACATACTTACGCAGTCTTCTGAGTTCTGCCTCCTCCGGTTTGAAATTCAACTCTATTCGGAAAGCTAATAAAAGGTCTATGAGTAGCTTAACAATATTGTTGTGTGCTCTCTAGGATTCAAGTGAAGGATAGGTTTTGCACTGGGCTTCTGCACGGGGGCAAACTGTACCCCCAACAGACAAATCTTGGGTACGATTCTGAGTGCATAGCTAGAGACCGGCCAGGAAGGCATGCATAGCACAAGACACCTGGCTTCAGAGCATTAAAAACTCTTCTAAAGCTGTTAATGAACTTCTGACAGGTTCATAACTCAGCTGAGCTCAAACTAATTTCTTTCATGCTGAAAAGTGTTTATTTTCCCACAGGGTTTCTTTCCAGCTGCTGTAGGAAATTCAGCAGTGTAGTGTCCCTTAAATGTCTTGAAGACTTTTAGTTTGGTGCCCCTACAGTGGCGGAGCGAAGCACTGGGCTCTGTGCAGCCCAGGGGCTCTGCAGGAAGCCCATGCAGGCAGCCTGGCAGCAGCCCGGGAAGGCAGGCTCTGCCCAAGAAAAGCAATGAGCCCAATCTTTTCTTTTTTCCCTCCCCCTGGAGCCTGCCTGAGCTGCACAGAGGCCCAGCACTTCCCTCCACGGCTGTGGTGTCCCCCGGACCACCTGAGCCAGGTGCTTGTGGGCAGGTGGCACCCGCAGGGGGGGGCTGCCGTGGAAGGAAGCACGCTGCCCACCCCAGCTCAGGGACTGCTCTGCCTGCCGGCAGCTCGCCCTCCCCTCCCCATCGAGAGGCAGGGAAGTCAGCGGGGTGTGCGCATGACACGGGGGTTTAATCAGCACTAAACGGAAGTGGTGTTTGTTAAAACCCACCACGTCAAGGTAGGGCCCTGCTAAGTGCAGTGGGAAAAGTGCACATTTCTGTACTCTTGCTCTCATTCAAACATGCATTTGCTTAACATTTGTACCCCACACAAAATGTCCAAGCCACTTCGAACTGCAGAATGTGTCTTCGTTTAAATATGACTAAGCTTTATATGTGCTGTGCTTGATTATGTCTACTGTGTCTTTTCTCATCTCTGCTTGTAATCTGGCAAGAAGCAGGGCTGTCTGCACTAGGCAGGAAAGCCCCCTTGGCTGGGCCTACAGTCTCGGGATGCACCCTGCTGGTTTTTTGTCAACAAAAGAGCATGAAGATAAGTCACATGAGCAAAGGGGGATTAGACCTTAGACCTTTAGCTTAACTGGCTAACTCGGCAGAATTAGGGTTTTTTTTAATTAACTGGTTAAGAGGAAACAACTGGCAGCTGGGAAAGCCCCGATTGGAAAAGCTTGGGTGATGTCACACCAGGTATGTAAAGAGAAGCGAGTTGGAGCTATGTGAAGGGGAAATCCGAGATAATGGGAAAGAGACTTTATCTCAACGCTTGCTCAAAACGTGTTTTTCCAACTATTTAAGTTGGTCTAATAGAAACTATCAGATTCACCCAAAGAACCTTGTCTGCCTATCTCAAAGTTTGAGACTCAGCCTTTTCCCTTGTTTTTCCCCCTTTTGCTTTTTTCTGAGTTTTAAGTCAGAGGATACCCTGGGGCATGCTAACCAGGGTTGGAGCCTGGCAGTTTTGCTAGTGCATTCGAGCCAGGATTAAAAGCCTGGTGCATTTTGGACCAGGGTGAGACCTGGTGCATTTTGTTGTTTAGTCCAGTGCAAAATAAGCCTGACTCTCTTTTGCTTTTTGGTTCAAGCCTCAACGCAGAATGGCCTGATGCCCTCTTGTTGCCTTGACCAGGCCCAGCGCAATAGGCCTGGCCCTGCTTTGCGTTCTTTTGCAGTTTTCCACCCCCAAAAGGCTGGAGATTGGGACCAGGAATTTTGGGGTGTGATATGCCGATGGAAGCTGCAGTTAACCCCCCAAAGCCACCACGGAAAAGTGCAGATCTGTGCCCTGGAGCTTCCCAGAGAACGAGGGGCCCCTTGCAATGCAGGACTGATGCTCACAACCAGCTTCCTGTGGCACAGCAAACCCAAGGAGCAGCTCATAGGACTCTCCAGTGTGGGTCCAGCCCATGGCTGAAGGGCAGGTACAGGGGTGCAGGCCCCCAGAACTGCCCTTTCAGGAGCCCCCATGTCCGAGACTGCCTGGGCATGGGTGAAGCCTCCCCAAGAGGGTGCAAACTATCAGCTATGCCTTGTAGCTAATAGTCTTTTTAAAATTGCCTTGTAGCTAATAGACTTTTTAAATTGCATTGATATTTTCCTTTCTTTTCTGTAATGAAATCTATCCTTTGTGCTGACACTGCTTGCAGGTAGGGGGTTTCTTTATGTGTAACATCCCAGCCAAATTCAGCTATCCTAGATTTCTGGGTGGGGGCTTGAGCCACAATAAAACCTACTTGGGTCCCCCCCGAAATTTGAACCTAGCCCTTGTTGCTGACTGGCGCCCAGCAGAAGGGTTACACAACTTCTCACATAATTTACCCTTGAACTGAGACCTGAAACCTTTCTATATGACAGTTCATCGCTTTCAGGGAGCCATAACTGAAAACCGATGGGTATAATGGAAATACGTAGCTGTGGAAGTCACGCGCATGCCAACTAAACAGCTTCTCTTACTTTTGCCTGGTTCAGGAGGCAGGACAGAGATGCCAATTCTGAAAAAGAAAAAACAAAGTTTAAAAGGAGGAGGTATTTAGAGCAGAGATCTGGTGAGAGCCAGACATCCCCTCCATCTGCACACACACAGACACTGGCTAGACTGGGACCAGATGCAAACTTCAGAGCGAATGTTACAAGAACTGCATATCTCAGGGGATTAGTAAAGCCTGAGGGAGAGCATGTCTCAAGGTCACTGGCTATAAATTCACTCCCTTGCTTGCTTTGCTACGACTTCCTTTGTAGAGAAGCCCTACCTACAGCAACAGAGAATTTCAAGGACACATTCTTGACAAACAAGGGATCCTGATGTTATCCCTTTCCTGGAACGATTTTTAAACTGAGAAGCCCCCTATTTTATTGGGCATTCATCAGGCAGAACTTTAACTTCCAGCTATAAAACATTTCGAAAGATCATGATGCGATTTATTTTTCAAAAGCACATTTTCCCGTATTATCTAATGTCAGAGCAAGAGAATTATGTTTTCATTAAGCAGATTACTGGTCACCCTTTTCATCTCTTTGGGGCTTTTTTTCCAAAAAAACATTGCTATATTTAATTATATGGAAGTAAAATTCAGAATATGAGCACGTGAAGTCTGCCTCTGCTTTGAAGACAAAGGAAGTGTACTGTACATTAGCAAGAGTTCTCATACAACTTTACCCATGTTCTTTTCTGTCCCTGTCTCCACCATACCTGCCAAGAAAAATGAAAATGATTGTTAATGATACTTCCACAGGGTTATTCATGGAGGAATTTCAAAACATTTTAGAAATGAATTACCATTCCAAAATGCCTCTTGAAGACACGTACTTATGTATTAGACCCATATTAATGATGGGAAAGTTGAGGACATATCGTTCTAAAGCAGGGGTGCTCAACTTCCAGCCCAGGAGCCAAATGTGAACAGTGGAGCTATGGTATCTGGTGTGCAATAGTCCTCATGGGTTAGGGAATTTGGCAATGGGGGAGTGGTAGCAATATGGTCACCCTCCCCACTGCTAAACTCCCAAACCTCAAGCCCTGCACAGTGATTTAGGGCCAGGCCATGTCCCCCTTCCCTCCATGCAGCTGGATTAGGGCTGAACCACATCCCCTCCTTCCCCCTCTCCTCCAACACATCTGGATGGGGCAGGGCCAGGCCCTCTGTCCCTGCGGCTGGCTCAGGACCAGGTCATGCACCTTCCCCCCACTGGGTTGGGTTGGGGCAATGTCATAACCACCCCCCTGGGACCAGTCTCTCCTCCCCTCCATGCCACAAACAGCCAGATGGAGTCCCACCATGACCACCCCGGGCACTGGACCAGGACCACCATTCAGATCAGGCCTGCGGACAGACCGGGCACTGTCCATCCAGCCCGCTGGCCAAAAGTTGAGCACCACATACGTTGCTGTGTTGCAATGCAGGGCTGCATGGAGACAAACGAGGTAGCTTGGGAAGTGGATTTAGTGTAGCCACGTTAGTATGATGTTCTGGGCAGGTTAAGAGCAAAGAAGCAGGGTAAATTAGCGCAGGCAGAATGCCCCGCTAATATGGCTACACTAATTGTGCCAACCAAGCTAGTTCAGGTATGTCTTTGGCACTGCATTGTGAGTTTGGGGATACCCAAACAGGCTACGATTACGTGCCCAAGTCCATATAAACATCCAAGTCAAAGTGATCTGGCATGCCGTGTAATACACTTTCCACATGCTTTGACAATCACAGGACTTTGATTTAGAGGCTCCTTTGGATAGCCATGCTCCTAAAGTGACAGCCAAGGCTCTGCAGGTATTCTGTGCCAGGGCTACGGACATTGCTACAATCTCCTTTGAATCATAATCCAATTCCTCATCCAGGTCACATCATGAAAAAGCCTTCATACCTTGTGCAAGCAAACAGCTTTTCTTGTAAACCCAGATACTGATGGCGTGCATGCTAAAATACCCAGCATATGGCAGCTTGGTAAAGGTCTCTCTGGAGGGAGACTGTGTCATACTTTGGACTGTGATGTTCAGATCCTACCTCCCATCTGTTCCATGCAAAAGCTTCCATTAAAAACAATCTCAGGAAGCAGGATGTGAATCTGGTGCAGTTTGGTTAGATGATGAACTAACCGTCCCCTAATGGAGAATTTTTAACAAGCCCTTCACTCTTAACCTTATGCTTAACTCAACAGACATGAAACCAAACAATGTGTATTTTATTCATATGAAAATTATTTTAAAAAGTTAAAATTGTGTGTGAAATGGAGTCACCCAGGACCTGATTCTCCACTGCCCTGACCCATGTGCAGTCACATAGGGCTATATCCAGAAAGGTATTTTCCTGCAGATTTCTAACTTTTGATTAGGGGCCTACGCTCTTATTCAATCAGACATTCCTGGGACTGTAAAAACAAATAGCAACTAGGTGTCTTGACACCATTTTGCAACTGAATTCACAGGGAGGACAGAATAATAAGTCAAAATGTTTTATCTGGTTCTCACACACAGCAGTGTTATACGCCGAGTCCACAGACTTCCACAGATACGCAAGCCAGTAGCAAATCAGGTCCAGCAGATTGAAAACGAAGCCCTATTTGCAACAAAAGAACTGTAGGAAAATTCAGGCAAGCCTCAAGCCGCTGTTTGAGTGCACACAGAATATGTCTACGTTGTCTCTGTGGTCCTTGAGACGTGCTAAAAACTTGACCCTAGCCACCACTCCCACCCTGCATGGTCCAGGCGTAGAGCTGCGGAGGTGGGTGGATGGTTTGGAAATGGCCCCCACTGCTGCTCTCACGTACGGCAGAAAAAGAGATCTTCACGGTGGAAGTGGGGACAGGCAGGGGTGTGTGTGGAGCCCCCTCACATCCTCCACCTTGGTTTGGAGCATGAAGGGTAGGACCAGGAGTGGGTGAAAGGGACTTAGTAGCCAGTTCAGACAGGCAATGTAGATATATCCAGAGGAAACCCAGAAGATATGCTTAATATGATTAGGAAGGACAAGATCGGACTGGAATCAGGGTGGTTTCCCTTTAAGAAAGCCTAGAGCACTAGCCCACAGCATCGCCTTGCTCCTGCAAAGAGGAAATTTTAACTTAACTTTGCAATCTGGGGGCTTTCCAAAGCTACAGTTGCAAATGTCGGGTCATGTAAGGAGATTCTGGCAGTCTGAATACTTGGGCCATTTGCCAAACCAGAGCAACGCCCAGACTGAAATGCATGCAGAAAGTTTAGAACCACGTCAGTCTTCAAGACATGATTAAGCATAAAACTTTCTATACATGTTATCTCCGCGGACTCTGGAGAAATCACGTATACGCTATTCCAGCTTAATGCATGCTGCCATGAGCTTACCCGAGCGTGGTCATTACGGCTTCTGTCACCATGATGCGCTCCTGCGTCAGAACTTCAGCCTCTTTTACTGGAAAATAAGCATTTATACTCAGAAGGTGTGGGCCAGAAAAGAGCTATTTAACTAACGTGGTACAAAATACTATGAACAATCCAGGTCCAAAGTGTGTCTAATGGGCTGATCTGGGGCATTATTTTTTACTCTTTTCCTTTAACTATTCTTGAGGATCTTCTTTTGTTTATGGATAAACCCACCTTGAACCTGACACATGGTCCTGTAAGGATCCATCTCACACGAGATGAGTGGAATACTTTTCTAGCAAAGAGAAGGGGCGATTAACCAGAATCCTGGGGAAATGTAGGCAGCCGAGTCACAGCTTGTTGAAGTGCATTGCCTATTTGCATCTGCTCTTCCTTCAGCATGTTTGACACGTGGTGATGAGCTATCGCTAGCCTACACCGTACTGTTACGTCAATGCAAGCTGTGGGGCGGGTTAGTAACGTAGCACAGATTTACCGTCCAGAACGTCAAGGGAGGCGGTGCAGATGGACTGGCCAGCCGTGTTGGTGGCAATGCAAGTGTAGGTCCCGCTGTGCTTCTTTCCAACATCCAGCAGGATCAGGCTGTGATGCATGTTGGAACTGGCAAGTTTGTACCCCGGGGTCTCCGGCTTGATCCAGAGGACGTCTTCCTTAGATTCTTCTTTCAGCCAAGTAACGCTGGGCAGTGGGTTTCCTAAAGGAAAGAGCGATTACCTCTGTTTTGTTGGTGACCCTCCCTTCGAACAAACTCGACGTACTCAGCTAAGCGGGAAGTGAATTCTGCTGCTCCATTTCCAGTAAAAACAAACGCGAATGACTGAATACATAAATAAATGAAAATGAGTGTGTTGATCGCACCTTTGATTTGAAGACTTCAACCGCCTTTACAGAAATGCAAGAATTAACCATCCCAAAAGGGACTACTTGCTTAAACCACACTCCTTCCAAGTAATGTTGCAAATAAGGATGGGATAATATTATGCTATTTTATTCCCTGAGTGAATAGGGAAACTGAGGCAAAGAAGAGTTTGATATGTTGACCAAGAGTTGCAAAGTGGGGAAGAGAACCCAGATCTCCCAATTCCTTGCGTTAGGTGAGGACTTCAGGGAGAGGATAGCATGCACTGGGCAAGTATACAGCTCAGAGCAAATTAAGCCCACTCCAGAAAGGGAATTGTGATCAAGTTACCTTCAACCTTCACTGAGAGGGTGATGCTTACACCTTTCTTCACTCTCTTATTGGTAAATCTTTCCAGGAACCTGGGTGGTACCAGCTGTTCTTGGGCATCTGAAAATTAGTGTTCATGGAAAATGGTGAAATAATGCAACCAGAGCTTAGCCTACCAAACAATCCTAGTCATTGTATTTATATAACCTACTGGGGTGCTCCTCTCACCTGTTTCTGGTGGTTCTTCCTTCTCCTCGGGATCTGCAACACAGGAAGAAAAATCATCTCACCATAAACACTTGTCTGGGATGGTTTAGTCAGGGCCACATCCTGCCTTGAGCAAAAGGTTCAACTAGATGACTTCCTGAGGGCCTGTGACAGGGTGGGACCTAGGGGTGCTGTGAACTCCCCTAGCGCCCCCTACCATGCCAATTTGATTTCAATGCACCCTCACTATCTCGCCCATCACGTCTTTGATGTTAATATTGTTAAAGGGAGGCTGCCTTTTTATCTTCTTCGGCATGGTGCCCTGAGATGTCCCACTCTGTGCCCTGCCTTTGGTGGCTCGGTGCACTAAAGCCTCAGGGGCTACGCATGGCTCCTACCACCCCTATACCACGCCCCAAGCCTCGCAGGTGTACCGGACGTTGTCTGGTCAATTCCTTGCTGCGCCCTTACGGGCACCCCCTGGCTTATCCCATGGTTGCCCGTGCCCTCATGGGTCCCCGAGCTCGTCTCTGTTGCCCGTGCCCTCACGGACGCTCTGTTGCCCGTGCCCTCTCTCATCTCACTGTCTGCCTGCACCCTCGTGGGCACTCCCTGGCTTCTCTCGCAGTTGCCACCCGCACTGGGGCTTTTCTCTGCGCTTGCGCCCGCCCTGGGGCTCCTCTCACACCCGTGGCCCGCCCTGGGGCTCCTCTCACACCCGTGGCCCGCCCTGGGGCCGGAGTCGATACACCCCTAAACTCTGCGCCCTCTCTGGCGCTAGGTCTCCACGATACCGTGGAGCCCCCACGAGGCCTCTCCATCTCCTTATAGCCTCTGGTGATGAAACTACAAACGGAAACACTACCACAGGCCAACACGGCTCTAACGCAAACCTAAGCCTCCTGGCTATAACATAAAATTAAACCATATCGTCAGACCAACATGCAATCCCTACCGGGAAAAATCCTCCAACTCAGGCAGCAACCAGGAGAGGCTCATGCAGTGTAGCTTCTCCTCTCTCCCTACGCTGGCCAAGCTCCCCCTTCCCTGGCAGCCAGCGGGGAACTGCCCTCCTGGCCTCAGTCCTGGGCTTAAGAAGGGTCAAGCCCTGCCCCTTCCTGTCAGCTGGTATTCACTGGTTGCCCTGGCAACCCGCACCTGTGCTGCCCTGTTGACTGGCAGCTGAGCCTCCCCCTTCTCCCCACTAGGGGTCTCTCCCAGGTCGCTTCCATTTTCAGGCGCAGGGCGCTTAAGTGCCCTGCGACAGGGCCCTATATTTTTATGATTCTAAGAAATGATATCACTAGACACAAGAACTCCTTTCCCTTCCATAAACTGTAAAGACAAGCATGTAATTGCTCAGTGCAATGCATCTCATTCAGAACTTACAGCCTTATTAAACATTATTGTTAATCTTTTCCGTCATATATACGTGTGTGTGTGTGTGTGTGTATAATACACACACACACACACAAATATATATGCACCCACATACACATGTATGTATGTATGTATGTATGTATAGTGATCTGTCTATCAACATCTAATAAACATTTATATTATAATGTACACATACAGTAATTCAGCATAAAACTGGCTGGATTCATGTGTGTATGCATGTGTGTGCATCTAATACACACACACACACAAGTATGTATTTATGTATAGCTATCTATCAACATCTAATAAGCATTTATATTATAAATTGTGCATACAGTAATTCAGCATAAAACTGGCTGGATTCAGTTTTAATCTCCAATTAGTATACCTTGACATTTACAGAATCAATTTGATATATTATCAAACAAAACATTTGGCTTTCCTTGTGAACTGTTATTGAGTTATAAGAAAAAATTATTTTTAATTAAAAGTAATTATTAAATTTAACAATAAGCAATGGCTCTAAAGCCGTCTGTTTGCCCACATTAGGGAAAACTCAAAACTTAGAGAAGGACTGCAGTATTCTGTAGTCTCACATATGGGTCACACCATGCCATTTGTTTTTAAGCATAATCCTTTCAGGAAGTTGTTGAGGTCATTACTGCTGAAAGGTGTAAAACAACTGGAAATGAGAACAGAGAGGTGGTGTGCCTTGCCAGAGGCTTTTCTGGTTAACTCTCCAGTTAATTTCCTTGAAGACCTTGACTTCTTCATGCTCTAATGAAAGCGATAAACCAATGAGAGAGAGCGCGTCACCGATACAATGACAGTCGTTAGTCCCAAACTTACCTTTGACCACCAGCCTGGCTGAGGTATATGCAGAGCCGGCAGAGTTGGTAATAAATGCTGAGTATTGACCAGCATCTTCCTTCGTGACACCGAGAACTTCCAGCGCATTAAAATCTTTCTTCTCGGTCTTTAGGATTCGGTCTGAAGCATGTAATGGCTGCCCATCTTTGAACCAGTAAAGGCGAGGTTCAGGGTACCCTGCATGAAGCAATTGCATGTAGGAAGGCCTGAACTGGTTAAATTGACTAGGCAAATTGCGGAGCCCCTCAACCCATTCACATATTCCAGTATAATCGAAGTAAGGTCAATTCTAACCGTGCCATTGCCTCAAGGTTAAACACTAGCCACCAGGAAACAAAATCCCCAGAGATATGACAACTCCATTTTTATATTTTTGAACTGCTATTCATTCATTCAAACTCTATTCTATGCTTCTTGGGCTCTAGTGTTGCACCCAACACCTTCTGGTGCTGGAAAGACTGCCATTTGGATAAGACTTTTATATATACAAAACCAGATTCTGAAATTTCTGGGCAAAATTCAGCCTGAAGTCATCTGTTGTCTATGTGAGGGCTTCAAGATGAGCCCCAGAAACAGAGAGGCCAATATAGTCCTCAAGGAAAAGGAAAGAAAAACCAAAATGACCCCTCACCTTACAGACTAGAGGAGACAGCTCTCCTGAGTTTCAATCATTTATTCCTACTCAGTGCTGTGAAACCAGGGACCCACAAATAGTGGGTTAGCAAAGTGAGGGTAGGGTGAAGGTGAAGGGTATCAAGAGCGTAGTCTTCTCCAAAGGAGAGACGGAAAGGACGGAGCAGTGGACATGGGGCAGAGACACATGGCCTCTGTAGGACTTCTAGGAAGATGTGGGTCAAGGGCTACTCTCTGTTCTGCTTTTGATGGAGCAATCCCCACCTAATGGAAAGATCAAGAAAAAGGGCAATAACAGGGACATAAACAAAGCTTCTTGTCCTCTCTAAAGCTTTATCCCAAATAGAGAATATTTGGACATTAGCTATTAGCACCAGCACTAAATCGTGGTACATTGGCTCTACAATTAAATTATTAAGGACTGATTTGTTAACTTGTTAAAGTAATTTTTAAAAAACCAGTAGCATGTCTCCTCTGTTTTCCATGCCAGATTCCTCAGCAATTAATGCACGGTGGCTTTCTGATTTTCCTGACCTAAAGAAATCTGGCTCTAGCTCCAGGTTTTTGTAGGTGTTTACGTGCAATTATGTGCACAGCCCAGCCCCTGCTCCTGCCTGTGCCCCACTCCCTCCCTCACTGCTGGGCCCTCAATCTGCCCTCCCCCCCCCCGCCCTGCCCCACGGCAGTGAGGGAGGGAGTGGGGCTGGGGCAGGACTCAGGACTGAGCTGTGAGCAGCTTGTCCGGTGGGTGCCCAGCATGGGCAGGGGATGGCAGCTCACACTGCTGCATGAACCCCAGAAGGGCATATGGGCCGTGTGCCCGAGAGCAGGCTACAGGCTCTTCCTGGGAGGGGGTTGGGCCATGCTGTGCTCAGGACGGGTGGCGGCAGCTCTGAGTGGGGGAGTTGGGGGGCTACGGTGAATATTGGGATGTCTGCAGCCCCCTCCTAATTCCTCTCCTGGCACCACCATCACCCACCCGGAGCACAGGCCAGGCAAGGCCCCCCACACTGGGAACAGCGCGGTATAGCCCTGGCCCCAGCCCACAGTGGCAGCCCACCTTCCCTGCGCACAGATCCAGGAACACACACCCTCAGTGCCTCCTGGTGTGCACACAGGAGCAGAAGCCATGCCCTGTGGACATGCCACTCACAGCTCAGTCCTGCACCCCGCTCTGGCTGTGCCCCACTTGCCCCAGCCCCAGCCCCAGCCCCACTCCCTCTTTCACTGCTGTGCACGCTCCCCTCCCCACCTCTGCTGCAGCTGCTGGAAGCCTGTGGCCAGGTTGCCTTGTGGCCCTACCACTGTCCCACATTTAGGAGGGCTAAGTCCTGTTAGCCCCCCACTTCCACCGCCTATGACTGTGTGCGCAAATATGTGTAACACAAGTGTAAACAACTTGCACAAAGTGTTGCCCAATTAGATGTATAAGTAGTTAGCCATCTGTGCATGTATGTATACACATGCACAGTTATGCACCTAATCTGTTCATCCAATATATTTCATAACTGCATGCAAGCTTTCTGTAAAACCTTATTCATAACTGGCACAGTGAGCAATGTATAGTAAATGTCCTCATTACCTTTCACCTTCAGGTGAAATTTAGCCAAGGGTGCCCCAGGAGCTACGTGAATATCATGAAGCTCATCTAGGATCTGAGGCAGCTGCTCCTCTTCAGTGGTGGACTCCTCTTGCTCCCGGCTAGGGAGAGATTAGAGTTGGGAGGAAAAAGGAGGCATTGAGCAGTACTGAAAGAGGTGTGGAAAATGAAAAGTCTCCTGTCTGAAGTTCAGCATGAAATGCAGGTTTTGTTGTCACAGCAGTGTCTCTCACCATTCAATTGTAACAACTGGAGTTGGTCAATTATGTGTTGTAGAGCTCGGGGTGTATCAGTATACTGCAGACAGTGAGGTTTAAAGAAGTAGAAATAAGCCTGTTCTGAGGTCCCTCCCTCCCTTCCAGGAGATAGAGTCCAGTGAGTGACACACTAATACTCCAGTTGTGCAGGAAGCAGAACACACTTCTTTCACGATCCAAAATTATGCCACAAGGAGACATTGGCTGACTCTGAGCAGTCAGGATCCACCAGTCAGGGCTGCCGTGTGCACTACAGCTATCTGTCGCCAGGCAGACTGAGGGAGTCTGCAGAGGACACCAAGATGTGTGCACAGGAGCCCTCTAGCTGCGCAGTGTCAGCACTGCAAGTTTTCTGCTCTTCATGGGCTCAGCATTCAAATGTCTGGTCAGGCATCTCTGGCTACATTGTTTTGCCAGGAGAACAGGTCTGAAAGAATTTTCCCAGGTCATTTGAACATTTGTATGCAGCCTAAGGAAGCAGATACACATCCAGCAGACTTGGATGAAGTACCCCAGTATGCTGCTACTTTTCACTTTCTAAGGGGTAACTTTTACCCCATGGTAAAGTAAATTGACCCTATGTGTCTGCTCCATTTTTATTCTAGCTGAATGTGTCAGAATGCTAATACTTATAAAGAAAAATTAGCATGGTGCTACATTCTCTGGTTTTTGCAGCTCTCTCAGGAATATTTTACCTTGAGACGTATCCTTTGGCACTGTAATAAGATGATGTCTCTGTTGCATCTGCTGCTGTATCATAGTCAGTACTGGTCACTGTTAAATGAAAAATTAAACATTGTACATGATCCATGGCTCGTAACCATTTCATTTTGCAACTGTTATGGCTAAAAGAGCTTACAAGATCTGAAATTGCTTTACCAGAAGTGTTGGCCTTTTGGATCTCACTATTTAATTATCATTTATCTCCACTCACTATATGCATTATTATGCCCCCTCCAGACAAAATGCAGCTGGATGTGATCAACTGATATCGCTACGAGATACTAAGCTTTTTTGTCCTGGGGATGACCGTGCTGTTTCCACCTCATTACAACCTCCATGGAGCATGAGGGGGTGAGCTGGGAACCCAAACTTAGATCACAGTGCACAGAGAAATGCCCTGGGAGGTAATAACCTTGCAAGAGATTCCTCTGACCTTTAGGAATAAATATACTATGCTCAGCAACTAATGAACATATATAACTGACAAAACTGCCCAAAATCGTGTTGCCCTCCAATGCATACCATGGTTAAGGGAAAAAAAAATGCTCAGCAAAACCATTAATGCTTAAAGCTATTTCATCTCAATTTTTATCAACAAAGCAACATACCAGTAGAAACTAGTCAAAAAGCCAACCGGTGGCACCCTTGGATGATTCAGAATAAACATGCAACTGTGTATCATCAGTATTAAACGATGATTTGAATTGACCCCCTCTCCCATTACTATTTTAACCCTCTGAGATTTCTCAGTTGTTTTCAAAGACTCACGGTCCACTCTCAGTTCAGCCTTGGTCGAAGCCACTCCCATGCTGTTTTCAGCAAGACAGCGGTAGACGCCCATGTCAGTAGGGACTACAGCTGTGATGATAAGCTGGTGGCAGCCTTCTTGGTCTTCATTGATCATATAATGATCATCTTCTTCGAGGACTTTCCCATCCTTGAACCAGCGCACAGTGGGCAGAGGTTTGCCGATAACGACACAATCAAAGCTGACTGGATAGCCGTCCTGCACCTCTTGGTTCTGGAGCTCAGTTATGAAGACGGGAGCTGAATGCAGTGTCATATGGAGAAAGAAAAAAGGAAACAGATGGCTGTGTTATTGTGCACGGGTACATTGCAGGAACACTGCTACACTGTGGGTGAGTGGAAGGGACTTGCAGAGATGCTGACTTGTAAGCTTTTAAATAATAGCTTGGTGTCCTTCATCTGCAGTGGCAGAGCAAATACGGCATCCTGCTATATCTGCAGCAGTATAAGGGGCAAATCTGCCATGAGAAAAAATAAGATCTGTGAGGTGAGGCATTATTCTTTGGTTGTATAGCTGGAATAATTGGTGCAGTTAGGAGAGAGAGAGTACACACTTTTAGGTTTCAAGCACCCTTTATGGGATCTGGGAAAGAAACAGGCCAAGAAAAGCTAAATCTAAGTGAGAATAATCATATTAATTGAGGCTTCCCCCTTTCAATGGTCAACTTCACTAAAACCTAACTAGGGTCAACTAATGCAATTTTTCTAACTTGTATTCAGCTTGGCCTCTGCCTGTAATAGCTGCACTGTACATATTATTCTTATCCAATCTTTTCCCGTAGATACATATTTACAATAGAAAATGGACAAGGGGGGGGGGTTCTTTCAAAATCCCCATGATTTTAAGAACAATATCTGACCCCCAAAGTTCTCTTTTTTGTAGGAATTATTTGCCGGGCGGAAAAGAGTAGTTTCCTGTCCAGATTTAGATATGGTTTTTTTAATGGGAGTCTAGCAGGCTGTTCTCACCTGTATCAGAAGTCAGCAGAGGGGGTGGAGGTCTTTTCGCTAGGGCTGGAATCTGACCTCGGGCAGGCGGCGGCGCCTTCCCGATGCGCAGCTCGATTTTCTTAGGGCCCTGGTCCAGGATGTCAATCTCTACAGGGATACCCAGAGCAGCAAACATCTCTTGGAAGCGGCTAGCGGCTGTTTTTGCCTCCACCATGATTTCGAACTTGATGTAGATGTACCGATCGTCTTCGCGGTATGTCTGGTGATCCACCACCTCTTCGTCCCCTTCATCTGCGCTGACAAACAGCTCTTCCTCCACGTCTGACATCTCCGTGGGGATCTTGGATTTGAAGATCTTATGAAGCCTCCTTCCTGCTTTGCGGAAGGCATCGTCCAGTTCGCTGCCAGAGGAGCTGTCAGCCTCGCTGTCCTTGATGCGCTTTGCCAGCTTGTGCTTACGAGGCACCTCCGGCACCTGGCTGCCAACCACCACCTTTGCACTGTGAGAAACCTTCCCAAACTTATTGGATGCCTCACAGGTGTAAGTCCCCGTATCCTGCATGTCTAGGCCAGTGATAATCAAGCAACAGGTCCCATCGCTGTAATTATCTATGTGATAGTGGCGCCCATCGGAAAGTTCCTCCCCGTCCTTCAGCCAACGGACCTTCATATCGGTTTTGCTCTGGGCCAGGCACTCAAGATGCAGGGTGCTCCCCAGCTCCCCATTAAAGTCCTTGAAGATCTCAACAAACACAGGGCATTCTTGCTGCTTGATCTCCTTCCTCACTTTGTACCCTTTGAATGCAGCCTGAATTTTCACAGCTGCCTTGTTCATGGAAGGATCATCTAACTCTTCTGTTTGGGCTGCCGGCTCAGCCTGTGTGGGAGGTGGTGCAGGCGCAGGAGCCTCAACACCAGACTGCTCCCACTCTTTCGAGATTTTACTTGTGGAGATGGTCTGAACCTTGCCACTGACGCTAATGCTAGATTTCCCAACTTTTTTGAGGTACGTCACAAGTGAAGGTGTCCCAGCCCTAGACTCGTCATCTGAGCTTGTCAGGGAAAAGTCTGCTTCTCCTGTTCTAGTCAGCTCGTCGCATGTGGAGTACTCCTCTGAGTAATAATGAGACATCTCGGCCTCTTCCTTCTTTGCTTTCTGCAGCTTATCATCCTCTTCCGGCACTTCGCTGATGGAGTCCAGGGTCGGCTCCCTGCTCATTCTTCGCTTCTTGGCCAGAGCTTCCCAAAGCAGGTGCAGGTCGCCCTCCTGAGCAGCCTCCGGTGGCAAGCTGGGCTGGATCTGACCATCCACCAGCTCTTCAGGTTTGCTCACGGGAGGTGCTTCTTGGATGACCTCTTTTAGCATGGCCACTGTGGGAACTAATTGGGATTCAGGAAGGGAGATGTTAAAGACAGACTTGTAACTGTTTCATATTATTAAGCATATAACTGTTTTATATTATCCTTGTATAAGGACATGTATTTTATATTATTTTTCTTTTGTATAACTGCCGTGCGGCACTCTCACATTTATGTAACCTTGAGGCCTTTGCTGTTAACCAAAGCAAGTGCCTGGTACCGCTTTTTGTTGCCTTGCAATTTTTACTGTTAGTCTAAACAAGTGCCTGGTACTATTCTCTGTTGGCAGTAGGCCACACACCTGTACTCTGTAACTTTTACCTCTTATCTAAAAAGTGTCAGTTTTACAGAAACAAAACTTATGTAGAGAATCTGCCTAGTAACTATTATGTAAAAGAAATTATCCTATCTCTGTATGCGTAGCTTATATCGTAGTTAGTGTCATAGAGACAGTCCAACGAACATCTATAAGAGAGGCAAAAAAGCAGGAAGCAACAGAGATGACGACTGGAAAACTCTGTAGGCCTGATCATCCTACAGACCGGTTCCTAGCCTCCCCGCCTGGGCGTACCCCAGTGAAGACAAAGGCCTCGAAAATCCGACAACTGACAACAATTCACCGTGTTACAGTATTGCATTGTATATCCCATTCATAAGCCGTTGACCAGTTCTGGGACTACGGAGCCGGCAGCCGCACCTAGCTTTGGACTAGCTCCACTGTTGGAGAGCAAGGGCTGGCTCTGGAACCTCGTGAACCAACGGACACCCTATAGATTAAGAAACACTAACAACTTACTCCAAGTCATCTACTTGTGCCAACTCGGCGAACCTCGAGGGCAGCTATAAAGCTACCTCAATCCCGCCCCACAAGCCACGCGCTCGCACAGCTCCGCAAAGCCCGTGGCTCCCCTAAGCAGTGCCGGAGCCGCTAGCCTGGCATTCCACCACAAGACTAAGTCTGGACAAGTTACACAAAAACCACTCCAAGTTTGACACTGCTTTATCTGGGGTTAAAGTGGGAGTAGTTTTGCCATGTTTGAATCTTTCTCTGCTCATTTGCACCTGACAATTACAATGTGCCAGCTACTACCCTTTAAAACATTCCCCTTTTGAATGGGGTCTACATGCATGCTCATCGGCCTCCAAAATGACATTCCAGCTCCAGACAGCTAAATACCGCCAAAAGTAAAGCAAAGCTGTTCCTTAAACAAAAACTATATTTGGTGAGCATAAAATATAGCCCAGCACTGAACAAAACTGATTTGTCACTCTATTCCTAAACCTACTAAGTCGAACCATTTTTATGTTGGTATGGCCCTGCAATATTTAATCTGACTACTACTTTCCAGAATTATAAACTCTCCAGCTTTGGGCTGAGCATACATCATGAAAACAGTGCTTGGTAGGATGTAAAACAGAAGCCCTGGAGTGTCTGTTCAAACCCGCAGAGGATCAGCGAGAGCACAGATCGCAGCAAACATGTCTACGCTGTTTCAGCAGTGTACTCTGGCCAAGCCATCCTCAAGCACGTCCTGGCCATCTGCTGCCCCTGGTAGACTCCAAATCTGGATCCACAACAGTGAGGCTGCTCTGAGATGAAACAACCCTCTGAGATCTCATCTTCAGCATACTTGAGAACAGCCACTGGAGACCACATCAGAGCAGCCTTTATTTCTGGGTCCCTGTTCCACCCAAACTTTAAAACCATCTGCCCAGCAGCAGCAGTGGCAATTATATTCAGGCAGCTGAGGGTGCCAACTGCCTTAAGTGCTCCTTGCTCTTTGCTCCACAGGTGTTAACAACTGTCTCTTCTTTTTAATGGTGGGGATGTTCCACTAATCAACCTAAGCTTTCGTTTTGCCGTCTGCTAGATACTCCTGGTCTCTCTTCTCCTATTTCACAGCCCTACAGACTATTTTTAGCTATTTGCAAAATCGTATTGTTTTTTCTACATATATGTTTTTATCTTTACTATTAGGGTTAGGGAAAGGGTGGCATCTTTAAGAGGTACTTTTGCACTAACTACAGACTGCCTCAGTGTTAGCAAATGAAACTTTGGGATTTCGAAGAACACCACCATCCTGCAGAGAAAGCAGCTACTTTGTTCTCCAAGTGGCCTCACCCTGCCATAGGACATATTGATGCACTGTGCTTTTCAGAGAGAGAGAGAGAGAGAGGAGGCTTCTCATTGCTTTGCCTACAGTAGAAGTCATTTTGACTGAAAGAACAGAGATGACATTTGCATATGGGCAAATAATATATATTAACTGTGCTTTGCCATAGGATCCTCTCATGTGAGCAGATGCCTCTAATGAACTTACTTTTTATTCCTTCTCACCGTCATTGCTTACAAGTGAGGTGAGGGCTGAAAAATGTTATGATTCCCTAACAACATGAAGAACATGTTATTTCTTAATGAATCCTTACTGACCTGTAGCATATCTGATTAAAGTCATTTCTGTGAAAAAGATACTCTCCTATTGGCACTCAGAACTTCCTCCTATTCATCACTTTGCATTATGAGTCCTCTCCCCTTCATCTTAGATTTGGTAGAAAAAGATGCCACCTTCACTCTAGTGTCTAAACTCCCACATGGTGGGAACTAGGAAATAACTTTAAACCACCCTGAAAACTTATCTGTAGGCTTTCTAGGTGTGAGCGGGTAGGGCCTAGGAGCAGCCGTGAACTCCCTAGCGCCCCTCTACCGTCACTTCAGGTGGTCCAAGCACCCTCGAATCTCACCCGCCATGACTTTGCTGTTTAATATACATTTATGGGAGGCTGCCTTTATCCGCCTGGTGACTGGTAAGTGTGTCCTGCCCCTACTCCATATGGGGTGCGGCTATATGTCCCCGCCTTAGGGCTATGCATGCCCTCTCTATCACCCCGGGCTCCTTACCCGGCTGAGGGCCTGACTCTCCGCCGCCGCCCTGTCACCAGTGCCCCTCGGGCCTGGCTCTCCGCCGCTGCCCCGCTCCAGGGCCTGTGCTACGCCTCTCGCACCCTCTGCCCCGCTCCGGGGCCTGTGCCACGCCTCTCGCACCCGCTGCCCTGCTCCGGGGCCTGTGCCACGCCTCTCGCACCCGCTGCCCTGCTCCGGGGCCTGTGCCACACCTCTCGCGCCCGCACTCCTATTATGGTGCCCACTCTGGCACCGCGCCGTGCTCTCTCTCTGCACTGGTTCTCTCTGCCCCCTCTGGGGCCTTGCCCTCTCTGGGGCCCACGCTGCGCTCTCTGTGGCAGGTGGCCAGCCTCTGGGCCTGCGTTGCGCTCTCTGTGCGTGCTCTCTCTCTGCCCCCTCTGGGGCCTTGCCCTCTCTGGGTCCCACGCCGCGCTCTCAGCAGCGGTTGCCCACCTCCCGGGCCTATACCGTGCTCTACGCTCTTGGGGCTCAGGTGGCCGCTGCCGTGCCTGGCCCCCTTGACCCTTCTCTGGGTCTTTTGCCTTCTGGGCAAACACTGCGCCTCTCTCTGGCACAACCCGTGCCTCTCCAGCACAACTGTAGTGCCCTTACTGGGCACTGAGGCCCCCCAAGCTGCTGGGGAGCTCCCCTGAGGCCTCCTCGCTCCCCTACATCCTCACCCGGTCCTCCGGTGTAAACTGTAACCAAAACTCAAGCCACCTGGCTACAACATAAACAACAGAGCCTCCTGCTTGTAACACCAAGCCCTCACCAGGGCTCTCAACCCTATCTCCATTTAGGGTGTTCTCGTTCCTGGCATCATCGCAGCCGGTCCATGTGGTAAAGCTGCAACCACCAACCCAGCTGCTCAGCTCTGCCACAGAGCTCCTGCTCCTGTGGCAGTCAGAAGGGAACTGCTCCTGGGCCCAGGCCTGAGTTGTTATAAAGGGCCTGGCCCTTCCCCCTTCCGGTCACCTGACCGGCTGGTTGCCCTAGCAACCCGCAGCTGCGCTGCCCTGCTGATTGGCAGCTCTGTCAAACCGCACCTGAGCTGCCCTGGTGACTGACAGCTCACCTTCTGTCCTCTCTCAGGCACGGAGCACCCCAGTGCCTCCGTGACACTAGGGGGTCAGCTGATGACCTACATTAAGCTCATAGGAGCTAATGAGACACAATTTAAACTTTAGTCTAAACTCTGTGGAAGCCATTAAAATGTTAATCAAAGACCTGTGTAACAAATGTTAATGATATTAATTTAGCAAATTCAAATGTATCTTTTCCTTTTCTAGGTTTTGTTTTTACTCTTGATTGCAAAGTTTCAGGGCCATTTTTTAACTTATCATAAATCAGGAAACTCTTATTTGAGCATATCAAAACCGGTAGACAAATTCTTATATCCTAGTTAGTTATCTATAAGGTGCAGGGAAATTATAATCAGTGATGGATTTACCCGTACAAAACTGAGGCTGATAATCTTTATTGTGGATTTTAGAGGGAGGCCAATTATTGGGTTTATAATGAAAACTAAGTTACAGCCTCAATTACATCGAGGCAACAAGGTGTCCATCAATAGCATGAATGCAAGTCATTAAGCACAAATTACTTGTACCTTCAAGAGACAAGCTGGCAGAGGACTTGACATCTGGTGAAGCTACACAGGTATACGAGCCTTGGTCTTCAGGCTTGAATGCATGAATAAGGAGTGCCTGGTTCTTGCCCTCAGAGATTATTTCATACCTTCCTCCAGCGTGTATGCGTTCTTTTCCTTTGAGCCACATAACCGCCTCTCGGGTTTCTCTGGATAACTCACACTCCAAGCGGGCCACCTCCCCTTCCAAGACTGACTTGCCTACTAAATGTTGAGTGATCGTAATTGGAGGCTCTGCAATAATAAAAATCAGGGCATTAAAGACAGCGAAAGTACTATCTTCTCCTCTATGCTGACCAAAATAAATCAGTACAGGACTAACATGGAGCCTATGAACTATGCAGGCTTTCAATCTTTAAGTTTTAGATTCTTTGTTTAACTGCTGTACATGATAATTGGAAAATCAATGAAGAAAAGAAAGGAAAAAGAAAATGAGAGAGAAAAGAAAAGGAAATGAGAGGAAAGAAAACAGATAGGATTTAGAGTTTGCAACCTCTAATGATCCAAGAATTACCATGACACTGGGTGCATGTTCACAAGATGCTACTGTGCTGTAGGAACGAGCTATGGTGCAATAGCTTGTTGCTATGGCACTGTAGCTCGTTGCTACAGCACTGTAGCTCATTGCTACAGTGCAGTAGCTCGTTGCTATGGTGCAGTAGCATTGACAGGCACTAGTCATGAAGGCAACACTACTGCACCATAGTAAGGAGCTTCTGTGCAAAAGCTCGTTGCTAATGCACAGTAGCATCAGAAAAGAACCGTGCGGGGATGGTACTGCGCAGTAATCCTGGTTACTGTACAGTCATTTAGTACTTGTTTAAGCACTCTTGCCAAGTCTCACATATGACCTCACATAACCCTCAAGGTTGGCCATATTGGTCCTACATGGTCTTACTATAAGTTAGAAACTCGGAGATAAATGGAGAGTGGTGTTGCCTTAATGCGACAAAGAAATAATTCAATATAGGAGGAAGATATAAAAGCGGTGGGGGGAATGGTTCTTGAAAGCTGCCTCCATCTTATATTTGGTGGGAAAAGGATGACATCTTCATTCTAGTGTCTAAACTCCCAAATAGTGGGAAAGTGTTTCATTAGGTTCTTCACTTTGGTAGGTGACCTTCCAAACACAACCCATCCACGTGACACTGCTACCCAAACAGCAGGAGAGATGAACATGTGTAATACCTGTCTAGCCAGAATGAAGTGAACATGGAGCAAATATGGTGTTTGGATGTTCATGTAACTTAGCCAAGGTTGTAAAAAAAAGGTATAAAAAAATGAATAGAAGAATAGATGACAAAGAAATAGAAAAGACAGTAGAAAGCAAATAGTGCTTAGGAAGAAACGAGATCGTTTGTGATGGGTGGTAGAAAGAATCATTACAAGACAGCCGCCAAGAGCAGTGAAAGAGTGGCACTCTGTCTCTTTATAATGTGGAGGGCTCCAGAAAAAGATACTGAAGCAACTGGAAATCAGTATCCACCATGATGTGTTTCAGGTGGTAAACAACAAATCCACAAATATTATAAAGAGAGAAAGTGAGAGAGACAGAGAGAGAGGGGCATACTATGAAGGCAATACTGCCTCTCCTTGCATGCATCCTGAGTCGGAGGTACCATCAATCACACAGTGACATAGCCATTCCAGCATGCCCCTTTTCAACCACTGCAGCTGATTTCCATCATGGCGATCAGACAAAACACAGAGATGCACTGCAGGCCACAAGGCAGGTAGATGCAGCTTGGAGAGAAAGGCGCTGAACAGATAGACAACGCAGCAGGTTTCGCTTTGCTTCAGCCTGGAACACTTTTCCCACCCTCTCTCCTGGACACGGCAACACTGGGCTTGCATCATAGCACCGAAAGAGGCCATCGTGTAGTCTCGTCACTCCAGTGCGAGGTCCCTTGCATGTGCGTGGAAGCAGGCATGCCATGCGAAACACAGGCCTGGACTAGCTCTTGACGCGCCATGGGAGCATCTCCATCTCTCACCTAGCTGCACGGTCTGAGGGATGTGCACCGGTTTGCCAACACCCACTTTGTTGACGGCAGCAACGCGGAATCGGTAGGGCTCTCCCGGCCTGAGGTTGTCCACCACAAACTCGGTGTTTGGAATAAGCTCCTCGTTGCACAGCTGCCAACCACTATCTGGGGGTTTCCTCTCAACATTGTAGCCTAGGATGCCACAGCCGCCGTTGCTCAGGGGGGTGAACCAGGACAGAGTTACAGAATGGCTGCTCTTACTTACAATCTCTGGATCTTCAGGGGGATCAGGGAGGGCTGAGGGTACAATAAAGTTCCAGTGACGCATGGCAAAAGAGAAAGAGGGTTGCTGCATTTTAGTGAGATCTCCAAGAAGCCCTTATATAGGAAATGAGGAAACACCTAAGCCAGACATTCAATTTTTCTCTTGGTATGAATGTAAGCAGCATTGGGTCTATGAAAAAGACAAGTCTTTGCAGAAGAGACAACTATTTTCAGGCTAGGCTGTGAACCAAAGCCTAGAAATAACAAGCAATACTTTCCAACCAACCACTGCAGATGGCCTAATATCTACCATAGCTTCTTCCTGATTCTTAAGAGATTCAAAGCCATCTTGTCCCATCAGATACTAAGTAGAGATGAATTTAAGATACAAAGATCAGGCCAGAATATCCCCAACTTTAAGGGATGGTCAGGCCCAGATTTGAGTCATTCCAGGCCTAGTCTCAATGGAAATGGAGTCATCACAAGACAGCACAATCTCTGTAATAGATCTGATGGAAACTGCCCCAAGGCTTTTGTCTTTGGGGTGTTTTTCGCTATGTAAAACAGTAAATAAAACAAGAGTATAAGAAGACACCAGAACCGTGTCCCTACAGGTTCCTTGGATACTAAACAGTATACTCCACCTAACCCAAAGCATAACCCGTAACCATTCAACATATACTTCGGCTTAGAAGAGAGAAATAACTCTCTTTAATGCCAATGACCAAGTAAGTGGCCTTCCACTGTTTGGTCACTGAAATAATACATAACACAAAACTGCAGGATAAATTAGACCAACACTGGCTTCTAAATCTTGGGAACCCAAAACACTGCTTTGAATGGGCAAAGCCTGGATTGACAATCAATCAGCTTCTTGTTTGGGTTCATGCTACAACTCATGAAGTCTAACAACCCACTTGACCCATTTCAGGATTTCTAAAACACAGATGCACCAAAATTAGATATCGTTACTGCAAATTTGCTCCTATATGACCTACGGGACTTAAATGAACACTGACTGATGTGTCATTAAATATAACCAATACGCTATATGTGCACAGCAAATTTATGCACTACAACATCAGAAAGACTGACTCACCATGAAAGTCCAGACTGAAAGTACGATTTTTTTTTCTTTAAATCAATATTCTTTCTTGACTTACTATTTCAACTCTCCCTAATGCTGGGGAGTTTGCAGAGTATTGTTTTAAATACGAAATAGCACATTTACTTAGGGAACTGGTTTCTGCATGCTTCTCCTTCATGCCATACAGAAGAGCTATACGTCACAAAACAATGGATTTCAGCTAAGATTGAGAAAAGATTTCTCATCATTAGCTTGGTTCAATTTTCATTTAACAAGGCAAAATGTTTTCAATCATGGCGCAATAGTGCAGCAGAATCTTGCCGGTTCTAGAAAAGCTGGAAGGAGAAAAGAAACCGGCACAACTGCAAAGAAAATCAGAGGGATGAGGCTGAGGATTCAAGAGCAAATGGCTAGCATTGGTAGAAATATATAATGCGTGAACCTACCTATTACAGATAACTTGGCTGACGCAATGGCATCCCTTGATGCAAACGTCACCTCTCCAGAATGATGCAGTTGGGCTTTCTTTAGGATCAGTTTGTAGCTGTTACCATCTACCTGGATTTCCCAGTTCTCGTCAGGTTGGATCTCCATGTCATTAATATACCAGGCAATCTCACTGACTGGCACTGCTTCACTTAAAAGACAGCTAAATGTAGCTTGGTCCTCAACCAGGACTTCAGTATTAACTATGGGCTTCAAAAACTCCAGGCGCCATCCTGCAGTTAAAAAACACACAATCAGACCCCAAAGTACTGAAGCAAAGTTTGGCAGATCGGAGTTACTTGATGCATCCTGAGACATAGTAAGCCGATGATATTCTTTTGAAATCTAGGTTATGCAGTGCAATTATGAACGGCAAAGCCTTCAGAAGCTGGACTGCCGAGGCTTTCTTGTATTGTGTTAAAACAATATAAAATCCAGTGAATTAAAGGTGGACCTGACTCAGGCCTTTGCTCTGCTGTATTATAGGAAGCAGCTTTACAAGCTGATTGTAGGTCCCAACATTTCTGAAACGCTGGAATCTGTGGTGATGATGATGATGTAACTATGACATGTGAAGTGTTCAAGTGCCTATTTCATGTCCCATTAGGATACTCACTAATCCTGTAGGTACTGCCTGCTTCTAGCTCATTTAACATTACATTAGCACTGTGTGACATACGCAGCAGCTCACAAAGACGGCCATGTCACACAGAATGTGAAAACTAAGATGTAAAACTCAGCAACCCTTCTCTCTTTGAGGAACAGCAGTAAAGCAGGGAGCAGACCGATCCATGCTGCTATTCAAGCTTCGTTGGGGGCCGTTATCATAGCCCCAGGGAATCGGCATTACCTTTCACTGTCAGGAAGGCGGACGTCACTGCATTGCTTGCCATGAATGTCACCCTGCAGCTGTCCTGGGGAGTGAGGTTCTTCAACAGGAGGAGATGCCTGCGCCCATTTTCAAAGTAAACCATCTCAACGTTTTCTGTGGTTTTGGCAGGCTCGTCATCAATCAGCCAATTATAATTGTAGGTCTCTGGTTTGGAAAGGTAGCATTCAAACAGGGCTTCGCCACCTTCTACTGCTTCCACGTTCTCCAAACCCTGCATAATACTGTTCTTGGCTAAAGCAAAAGGGAAATGATAGACAACATCAGCTATTTTGCTCTCACATATTCAAGTATTAATGCATCTTGGAACTTCCTAAATAATCCCCATCTCCTGGACAAGCAAATGCAAGGAAAATCATACATGGAAAACTATCTTGTGGATTCTCCTTTTCATTTCAATGATTGGCACATCATCTGAGAGTTTCAAAAAAGTCCACAGCAGTGATGTAGCTTAATAGTGAATTGATAAATCCTTCTGTGTCTAATCAGCATTTATCTGGTAACCTGACCACTGGCTTCATGAAAAAAGAAAGGAATTATATACAGTTTATATGCATAGGTCCATTGTTCAAGGGCAAATGATACAAAGAGCCATGTCCAGGGCAAGACAATAATTAGATCCATTTTGTGCAAAATAGGAAGCATTTCTTATCAACCTCCTCCACATGTACAGTGCATAGCACTGCTGGGCACATTTGGGTAGACAGCTTGGGTTAAAACTTTACCACATTTCATGCAAAATATGCCATACCTTTATTTCAGGAAGAGACTATTGTTGGCAATGCCATGATACCTGATAACTAGGCGAACTAATCTTTTTCAAAGCCCTTTAAAGGAACATTTGTAAAATGACAAGCTTTTAAATAGGTGATATCTTTACAGTCACCAGCCTTTAATAGATTCTTAAATTCCTCTGAAATACATGCAGAGCCTGGCTTTCTAATCGGAGTGTAGGAGCAAGTGTGCATGCAAAATTGTGTGCGCACAATAACTGCAACTACATCACCAACTTCATGTGTAGGTAATCCATTCGATGCACCCACCCAGTTTGTGCGTGCAGCTAGGCTAACTGCAGAGGCAAGCTAGGCATGTGCTATCTTACAGTATAGCAATTTTTTTGCACATACAGCTGGGTAAGCAGATTGCATGTGGTATTTATATGAATTACATGCCAGGATCCTCATGTTATAACAGTGTCACAAACTATTTCTGCTTAGCAGCTTCCTTAGTCACCCTGACATCTCAGACGTGCAATGGGTTGTCACCTAGAATATTAATAGTGAACTGCTTATTTGCTAGCAGAATTGAGTCACCAACATTTCTCAACATGCCTGTTTAAAGGGAGGAGCAATGGTGCTGTGGTTCAAGCACCAGACTGGAGCTAGGGGCAGCATCCAATCCTGTTTAAATTTATCCTGGTCATTTAGCAGCCCTGTGCTTTAGACTCCTAAAGTAAATGTAGACAAACTCCTAGAGGGTGTCTGAAGACTAACTGGATTAATACTTATTAAAAGCCTTCAGACCCTAAAAAGGGAGGCACTACAGAAGCGCAGAATGCTACAACAAATAATAATGTTTCTCCGACAAATGCCGTATGATTGACTAGTATCTATGACACAGACTGAACCTAAACAGGACGCTAGAGATCAGACCTCTTATCAGAAACATCACTATTTCTGATCAAAGTAACGGGCCTGCTAACCGGAAGTGAGAATTCCCTGTGCAGATGGTAGGAAACAAGTTACTAAGACATTACATGTGAGCAATGCTCCACAGCTTTGATCCCGATTTCCTTCGATTACTGGAGTGTTCAGGTGCGATTGGTAGAGTTCTGTTTTAAATGGTAGGCTGCAGGGTAGATAAAAATCAATGATTTTTGGGGGGAAAAAATGGATTTTTAAAAATGCAAATTTTTTTTTATTTAATCTCCTTTTTTTTTTTTTTTTTGGTAAGATGCTTTTTAAAAAGAAAACATAATGATAGTCTTCATAGAGTTCATAGACGTTAGGGCTGGAAGGGACCTCGGACAATCATCAAGTCCAGCCCCCAAATGCAGGGTAGGTGGCTCCACCGGGGTTTTAATTTAGGATATGTTAAAACTCAAAGATATCAGCATGGAATAGGGATTATAACTTCTAATTATATATTAGTTGAGACAATATATTCATGTAACCTTTTTAGAAGTTGCATAAATAGGTTACAACAGGCCATGGACTATATTAGGGGCACAATCTTATAGGGTTCCCAGAGGCTCCTCTATAGATTAGTAAAGATTAAATAAAACTACTCTACCCAATGGGACTCAGTGCTCAGTCTAGACGATCCCATTAAGCATCTCTATGATGCCTAGTTTCAGTCCTCAAACTGTGGATTTGTGTCTCCAAAGATCATAGGCAGACAAGGTATTTTGGGTAGATGTGATATCTTTTATTAGACTAACTAAATAGTTGGAAAAATTCTTTGCAAGCTCTTGAGCATGAACACCCTTCTTTGGGCATGGGGGAGTTTGTTGTCTCCAGAGATAACATCCTTGTTAACAGCAGTGTATGGAGATGAGAGGAGATGTTAACATCCTTGTTAAAAGCAGTGTATGGAAGTGGGAGATAGCAGGTCTGATTACCCACCCATCAGCCCTATTGTCTCTCTGCAAGTTGTATGCACACAATCAAGTCCTTACCTCTCTCTGAAAGTGCAGTTTCAAAAAGTTAAATTAATAAAGGATAGCAAACAACAAGAATGCACTTTTTGTAGAAAGTAATGATTAAATCAAGCAATTTAAATCATGATTTAAATTTTTTTGACTTAAGACAAATCCACCCTGATATGCTGTGAATATTGGACAGCCATTTCCCCATGCTGAACTCCCACTGAAGTCAATGGGAGTCAGGGCCTCACCTGCAGCCATTGCATGTCAAGGCCCTGTAAACTGCTACTGGGAGTTAATACCAGCAAGCACACAGTACTCTTGTTTGAAACACATTCTTACTTATCCCCAGTTCCAGGGCTGAAAATGTCCCTTGCAATTTTTTCCTGGAATTAAGTCACTTCCTGTTCCACTTAGTAGGCCTGGTGGCTAAATATAATCCTAATTTGCCACATTCAAATCCCTAAAAAAACATTAATGCAAGAGTGGATTGGTTTTCCTTCTCCTCACTTCTTTTTCTGACCTGGCCTCGAAGCTAAGATGACACTGCGCAAGTAGAGGTTTTCAGAGATTTGAGCAGGAGGGAACAAGGTTACTTTTAGATGCCCAAGTCCACTAAGAAGTGAAATAAGATCCAGACCTATATTTAGTTTTCACTGGGTGCATCTTCACGTGCGCTTTACTGCAGAGCTGACTACTTAGCTCCACAGTAAAGTGTCACCATCTAGATGTGCAGCACTATCAGGCAGGAGTAAACTAATTAACTCCACCATAGCATAGTACTGCCTGACACAAGTACTGTCCTATGGTGGAGTTATTTACTCCACCGCAACAAATGTGTAGACGGTGACTGGGGCTTACTGGGGCACAAGGGTGCTACAGTGCAGAGGTGCTTGCTGGCTAGCCCTGCACTGAAGTACCCTCGTGCCCCAGGCCAGCCCCTCCACAGCATGTTGAGCCAAATCAGAGGAGCCCCCAGCTTGCAGGCTGACCTCCTGGGCCTTCTGCCAGCCCAGCTCAAAGTGCTGCAGTCCTGGGCGCACGTGGAAATACTGCACCTGGGAGCAATTAACACTGGTGCAGTTTATCCGGGCATGCCAATTGCACATGTAGATGCTCCCACTCTGTCCTACATTGAGAATATATACCTACAAGAAAGACTGCAAGGCACTTGTATACTACTGTGTGGGGTGATACAGGTACCTAAGCTAGAGAGAAAAAATTGTGACCCTTGAACTCACCCTCAGAGTAACTGAGTCAGAAACAAATGCAAAGTTTCAATCCTCACACCTGTTATTTACACTAATAAAGATTATATATATGTGATATCAAACCCTGAACCCTTTCAAATCAAAAGTAAAACGCCTGCGGAGTTCAGCAGAATCGCACACTGTTACAGAAAAAAATTCTTCTATTTTTCCATTGTCTCTTTCCCAAGGACGTTTGCAAAAATTAATTACCAATTAGAAAATGCTTTTCAAGCAATCAACATTTTCATTAGCTATATTACTCAAGCTAGGTTAGCTGTAGATTAGATCAACTGAAAATAAAAACAAACGCCTCTTTATCCATTAACGTTTTTAAAGCACTTTGTATGCAAAAAAGCATTACATGAGGGCTCAGTAGTAGTTTTGCTTTCTTATGTCCAGCAACATCACCTCTATAACATGACAGTAACTCAGCAGGACATATCCCTTTGACTAGTGCTACAACCAAATTCAGTTCATTGCAGAGCAAGGGTGACCACCTATGCCCACGTGGATTTATACAGGGGCATTAATTGGAATTAAATTCCAATTGAAATCTGCACAGTTCCACATTCATTTTGCGCTAACTGCCCAATATGTCTGTCACTGTTGTTGGTAGTGGAATGATCACCCAATGAGTAGGTCGTGATTTGCCACTGTATATCCGTTGCTGCTATGGTCTTCTTTTGGTTTCTATTCAATCACACTGACAGTCTTCCTTTTGGGCTGGAAGACCTCACCTTGAACATCAAGCATAGCCACCACTCTAGTGCCTCCAGCTTCACAAGAATAGATGCCAGTGTCTTCTGGAAGCGCGGGTTTAATTTTTAGCTTGGCTACATTCCAGTCCTGCTCCACAATGACTCGTTGCCCATCTGCATGAACTTCCTGATCATTTTTCTTCCACGTGGCCTGCACTGGCCTAGAGTACTGGCATATGAACTCTGCCGTGCCATCTTCATCAACGGTAATGTCCTGCATTGGACTGACCACCTCAATGGTTGGATCTGTCAACCAATAGGTCAGGAGGGACATGCATTAGTAGATCCTTATGGAAATGGCAGCTTAGATTTTGACAAGCACAGCGCCTGTGTAGCACAGGAAGCAAACAGCACAACATCCCAAGCTCGAGGCTGACCGGAGGCGTTGCTAGTTAGCACGTTTAGTGTTGGCTTGTGTCAGCATCAAGCAGCGTGGAAGCAAGCGTGGCATGTGAGGAGTGTTCACATCACAAATCTGAGCACAGATGCCAAAGAGCTCACCGATGCTACTTTTTTGTGGAGAGCATCTCTTGCGATTCACTTAATCTCCATGACACCTCCTCCCCCCGAAGCAATGACACACACAAAAGCAGCCACCCTTGAGCATGTCAGTGCTTCTCCAAATGTTTGCAGGGTGCAATGGATGGATTTAAGGAGATGCTTAAGTGGTTTCAACAAAATGGAGACACCAAGATGAAAATATTCAGCAAAACTGCAGGGGCTTGAGCTGCCTGACTAATTCAATTAGAATGGGAGGTAAGTCTCTGCTGAAACGTGAAACCGGCTGTGGTGTACTTCCAAATGATTAAGTAGGGCTAGAAATCCTCAAATGATGAGCTTCCAGCTGTTAAAAAACTCTGATAAAACTGTGTTTGCACTTTATATTACCAAATATACAGCATTGCCAAAGGAAAGCTCCATGGCGCACATCCTACTGGACCTCTATGACGTAGTGATCCTTTGCCCGCGCAGGAAGTAATCACCTTCCACCCAGGGAGGCGCAAAGCTTTCTCAGGCCAAAGGCTGATCCCACTCCAAGCCACGCAGTGAGCATAACTCTCCCGTTCTGCCAATGCGAAGCCATTTGCACATTAGCACAGAGGAGAGATATGCCTTCAAGAAACAGGACATGTGAATTCCTGCCCCTCTGGGCGGCACGTGACATGCCCCTGGACCCTAATCCTCCCTGGGAAGATGCTGCCTACCCAAATGGCAGAGGAGGGGGACCCACCCAATCTTTAGCCTAGCAGCCTGATGGGGAGGGCACTCGCCCAGGAAGTGAGACACCTGAATTAAAGATCATCTTCAGCTTCACACCTTCCACTTTCCCAGAGAGTGTCCTAGCCACCCGGCTATAGGCTGGGCTGGGCTGAAGGCACCCTTCTCTCATGTTGAAGCCAGGCCCCTGGGTGGAAAAGAGTCCAATAGTCATGAAGCCAAAGGGACAGTGAGCAAAAGAAAGACAGGAGCCCTGGCTGGGCTCTAGCCCCTGCTCCCCTGTTTATGCCTTTTATCTAAAGACTATTCAATGCAAAATGCACCAGGACCAGAGCCCAGGACCTAGCTTCCCCTGAGAAAGTGGAGATCTGCACAGCCGCTGTTGAAGGTTTGAAGTCTTTACTGCCTTGTAAGGTGCTACTGTTGAAATAGCTGCTAGGGTAATACCATAAGCCTAACCGAACCCAAGATTTTGTAAGCTTCACAAAAAGAAGCTAAGGTTTGGGCTGGGGAGCCTCTCTAAGTACTTTGGAGCACTCAAAGGTAATGTACTGTGTAAATCTGTCAAAAGTGAAAATGGAGATTGAAATATCAGCCTCTCTACAACCTTTCTCCTGCGAGGCACAGCTCCTGCAGCTCTCATCCTTTTGTAGCCCTTGGCACACCCATGAAGGCCTGGCCATGTTTGACTGCTGTTATAATGGATATAGTAAGGGCCAGAGAAGCCAACATGTCATGAAATTTGAATTGTTATGGAACTTGTCCCTTTATAAACAGGTGTTACACTGGAATAATGGGAATGAGGGAAGGAGAAAGACTCATGATAACATGGGAATGAATGCAAATGGGGCACGCAGAGGGGAGGGAGAGGGATAGTTCAATCATTCGACACCTTTGCCCAGGATAAAGTGTAGAAAAGTGTTTGTTAATACAAGCATGGTTAGAATATTACTAGTGCTTTACCTTCCTAGCAAACGGAGCATTACTGAGCATGGTTTAACAACTGGGTGGTCTCTTTTAAATGCCCTTCCTGTTCTAGTTATATGCCATCTACTCCTCCCATTCAAATCTGTAGCAAAAATCCCATTGGTGTCGCTGGGTGCATAAAACCTCCCACTATTACAAGCTTCGTGATGCCTTTTTTTAAGCTACAAAATGAGGTGTACAAAACAATTAACAATAACTATTCATTTATGTTTTGCAGCAGATCCATCTGAGTTGTACTCCTGGAAGGCTGCAGAATCAGAGTCTCTGTCCTTAGACAATTCAAATTGCATTGCAAATATGCATGCCATTTCTGGGCTTCAGAATAGTGTCCTTTGGTGTTAGACACGAGGAATTTATCGTCTTATCTCCAAAGGGCAAATCTCTCACAAAATGGATGGTACAGCAAGGAACACATTAGGCCAAGAGAAAAGCTGATGGTGGTCCCAGACTGCCGTTCTCCATCTCTGACTACTCTTGGGTTAAAGGGTTTAGCTAACCAACATGGAGTAAATTTTAACAGAAGGAACAGTTAACCTTCTAGATAGTTCCCAATGTTATTGGAAAGGAGTTGCCTACAAGAAAGATAGGGAACACTATTTTTGTCCTACTTCCAGAACTGTCACAGCTTTCCTGAAAACCAGCCAAGAAGTGTCTGTGACTAGATTTCTTTACCAGCAAGTTTTAAGCTCAGTTTTATGTGCAATTTGTGGTTACCCTTACACCATAAGTAAAAAAAGCAACAAAACATTACCAATACAATGCTGACTAATGGTACATGGATGATAAACTACTGATCCTTACTCTCTGCTATATAACCCTGACATTATTGCAACTTGACTCCATGGAGATCCACTGAGCCATCACTCTAAATTCTGTATTCCCAGGCTCGTGGGCCTAGGAATGCATTGATTTGAATGCAAAGCAGCATACTAGTGAACCAGGCTCAATCTTTTGTAGAGCAGTGGCAGGGCAGCTGTTAATGTCATATTATAGTAATAATGAACAATAAAACCCTGGTGCCACAGTGGAAAGGCTCGGCTGTCATCCTTGATTTTCTGCACAAGTGAATTTTGCTGCCTCTTGTAAGATAACAAGCTGGATCCTGCAATCTCTTACTCAAGCAATCCCAAGTAGTAGATTTGTTGGAGCTGGTGCTTCTGCTTGCATGAATAAGAGCAACTTGCTTGAGTAGAGGCTTCAGGACTAAGCATGGTTTCATGGCCTTCTAATGATGCAAACACTATGTTACTGGTAGAACAGCATGCTATTTTGAAGGAATTTCATAAGGGTAACCAGAAGGCATAAGCACTAGTATGTTGAGCGGTTCTGGAGTTGGCCATTGGCATCTTCCAAAGAAAAGTACCTTTGACTACTAATTTAGCTGAAGATACGAGGGACCCAGCTCTGAAGGTGACAGTCCCCGAATCATTGGACCCCAGGTCCTTTAGGGTTAAAGTGTGGATTTTCCCATCCCGCACTGAGATTTCATTCATAGAGTTGTTCTGAAGGAAAGCTCCATCAAGCCACCACTGTACATTCGGGATGCCCGGGCGCGAGAGCTCACAGGTGAATGTGGCTGTCTCCGCCACAAAGACATCCGTGTTCTTTAAAGCACAAACTATCTGTGCTTCCTCTTCTGCATAACAGAGCGAGAAAAGTGGTACCAAGGAAAAACACAAAGCAAAAAACATATACATACTGCTTCCACGGGACTGACGTCCCGACACTTCTAGTGGTCCCGACAGAATCCAACTTGTAGCACTTAGTGATTAATTGGTTTAAAGGGGTCTACAATCTACTTCCAGGTTTGTTTCCCATGAACATCCTTTACCCACTCACAAGCACAGACACTATTCCACTTTAACAGTGTTTTGACCAATTCCCGACGTGTCCGGCATGTTACAATCATCTTTGCTGAGATTGTAAACTTTCAGTGTCTATTTGGTGTCTGAGAGCGTGTCTAGGTGGCATCAGGCAGTACCGTGCTGAGACACGCCGTGCTACCTCCCAAGCCAGAAGCGGTATAACCACTTCAAGATGTCGTTGCTTATGAGAAGCAGAGTGTACTAGCTTTCATGCAGAGCCATACTAACACGGCTACACTGGTTCTGGTTCAAGATGTAGTGTGTAGATAAAGTGATCATGGCATTTCCCAGCATGGCGCTCCCCTTCCTTTATAGACATACCCTTAATGGCAGGCACTCTGGCTTGTGATTTAAGTGTGGTGGCTACGTGCACTGCTACAACACACCAACAACAGTGATAAGAACAACAAGGACGATTATAACTAGCAATACACATTAACAACGTCTTTAGTGTTTTCATGGCAGTAGCTCAAAGCAACTAGTTGATCAAGTAAATGGGATCACCTTGTATTGCAGACTGTTTTTGAGCTCTGTTATAATATAAGTATGGATGGTCTGCAATCAGGTTTGGTGCTGCGCTGAAGGCAGGAAAGAAATCAAGGGAATGGCACTTGTGTAGATGAGAATTAAGTCTGGCCTGTTGGCTTAGGAGGCGCCTGAATGTGAAATACAACCAGAGAAGAAAAATGTGTTTCATCTTACCGTGGACAGACACAGAACCTCGGGTTATCTCATATCCAGTGCTACAAGTGTAGTCGCCACAATCCTCCGCCTCCAAGTTATGAATAATTAGCTCAACCAGGGAGCCTTTCTGCCGCATCTCATACTTGTCACTGGGCTGAAGCACCACTGCGCCTTTCCTCCACTCAACAGGAGCATCGGGCTTGGAGACCTCGCACTGCAGGACAGCTGTTCCCTGCTCTTCTGACTCCACGTTATTCAGCTCCTCTTTAAACAGGACGGGTAGGACTGCAACAGAGAAGCAATTACAGCAGGGATAATGCCCACATGTGGATTACTGAAGGTTACCAAACCATTTCATTAATCACTGTTCCCTCTCTTGCAGCCTCCTGAAATCACAACGTACAAGCAGAAAATACTGCAGCCTCTCCACTTCTCCAAACTGAGCTAGAACCGGAAGCCCATAGGGACTAGCTATCGACAAAACTACAGTAGATCTCTGCTATTCTGTAAAGATCTGCTTGGAATTAGGACATTTTCAAAAGGCATCTCTATGGCGCATATTTTGTATGTGCCATCAGCTAATGGCATAACATTGCACGTGCAAATCATAGCATTTGGGCATGTATTGATCCAAATTTCAAGTATAATGTAACACATCAAGTGGCTCATCAGCAGTGGAGACTGAACTGAAGAGACCTGAATCTCAAAACATCCGTTACTACTGCCTGAGCAAAAAACAACCCCAGTAATGGACTTGTCCCCCCGCTGCAGCAGGCAAGCTGCTAAAGAGGAACAGAAAGCCGTGCTGTAAGCAGGGGTTCAGCCTCACATTTGCAGTTAAGCATTTGCTGACACTTCATACATAGCAGTATCTGATATACAACGCTAACCTTCTCCTGCCATTGTAAATATAGGGGAATACTTTTTCCCAGATACCAGTATACAAAACCCACGGGCAAATCTCAGGTTCACAAATGTTGAGTAGTTTGTGCCCACAGCCAGCAGCACCCGTGACAATCTGCCTGGTACCTAGCTGCGAGGTCAAGATGCAAAAAATAAAATAAAATAAAATAAAACTAGGGCTGTTTGAAAACAACCACCTTATGTCTGCCATTAATAAGCAAACCGTGGATTGAACCTCTGTATCAAAGTTACATTAAAATGTCATTTCTTGGCATAGAAATGGTAGTGACCGTTCACCAACAAAAATTGTGTTGTTCCAGTGCAGAAGGACAGCAGCGCAACTGTCTCACCTTTCACCTGCAGCGCTGCGGTGGTCTGTTGATCTCCCGAATCACACGTATACTCCCCAGCATCCTGAAGGTCCACATCATAGATGAACAACTCCACAAAAGTCCCTTCTTGCCTTAGCTCATACTTGTTGCTGGGCTGGAGCACCACGTCTCCCTTCCTCCACTCCACCGGAGCACCGGGCTTTGTCAGCTCGCAGCGCAGTGCTGCCGTGCACCCTTCCTCGACCTCCTCGTTCTTCAGCCAATGTTTGAAAAGCATGGGTAGGGCTTGAAAGGGGGAATTAAGACAAAAGGAGAGGAGGTTTGCTTTTTTCAAGTGCATTGAAAAGAATTCAGATAATAATGGCATTCCTGTAGGTAGTGAGATGAGGTCTGCCTGCATTCACTTCTGATGATACGGGGCAGGTTATATCATGACAAAAATGGCCACCCAATCTCCAGTAATTTGGGATGCAGGGTGGGAGGGCTAGCAGAGGAGGTGGGGGGAATTGGAGGCAGATCAGGGGTCTTTGGGGGGTTAAAAATAGCCCCAGTCACCTCCAAACCACCCCATTTTCCCCCACGAGCAAGCCTTGCAGACACTGCCTCCCCACCAATTGCTCTCGTGGATCCCATCTGTCCCTGCAACCCCCCTTGGATGCCTCCTGCCCCCACCATCGCTCCTGCAGATCCCACCTGCCCCCCACCACGTCTCCCCATGGATGTCACCGCCCCCCCATCACTCCTGTGAAACCCACCTGCTCCTCTGATCCCTCTGCAGATGCTGATTACCCCTGCCCCACAGACACTGCCTGTCCCCCCAATTGCTCCTGTGGAGCCAGGTTGAACTAAGTTAGATCTGGTGGCCATTTTTAACTTGATCTAACCTTCCCCATAACCCTCCCAAATGTCTGCACTTAGCCAAGATGTATCAGATTCAAGGATAGTTTTCTGGTCAATCATTTACTTACTATAAGGTAATATTGTGATGTGATGTATAATGTAATGTTTTACAGAGTAGTTTTGTACTGGAGGGTAATGTAGGGCCTTTGTCCTCAAAGGCTGGTCAGAGCGATGAAGCGTTTCCAGCAAGACACCAGATGGGGGCACAAAAGGATTTGGTTTCATTTTTCAGTTTCAACTTGGTGAGGTTGCAGGTTTGCAACAATCAGAATGAGGCCTGATGTGAAATCATCTGAGCCTCTGAAGTTGCAGCGCAGACCTGCCAGGTTCCAGTTTTGACTTACCTCTCTCGGCAAAATCAAGGATGATGCACATTTTTCCAAAGCGCTGCCAGTTAGGTTTGGGATTTGAAAAAGCCCAGTGAATTGAATTGGAGCGCTGCTTATATAATCAAAGAGCAGTTTTAACCATATCTACAAAATAAAGCTAAATCTGTTCGGCAAACCACCATTGCATTTATTTTACTCACAGAGAGCCCATGGGACAGAGGCAGCGGAGCCCATGGGACAGAGGCAGCGGAGCCCATGGGACAGAGGCTGCCCGCTGCAGGCTCGGAGCTCCCTGCCCTGCTGCTCTCCCCAGGGGATCCTCTGTAGCCCAGCAGATGGGGCCCAGCATGGCAGGGCAGAGTGGGGCAGGGAGGCGTGATGCCACCGGCAGGAGCCCCGTGCCCCCATGCACATGGCACTCCTCGCCTGATTGCCCTCCTCCCATTCCCCAAACCCCTTCCAGGCTGGGAGTCTGCCAACCTGCAAGGGCAAACCTGCCATTTCCTGTGTTTTTCTCCTTGAAAAGAGAAAACCCACATTTTTCTCCTTAAAAGAGGAAATCTGTGTTTTTCTCCTTAAAATGAGACCATTTGCATTTTACCTCCATCATGAAAAGGACCCCAAGGATACCTATTGATCAGGAGAAGGCTGTGAAGATGCAGCCCTGCCCCAGAACAGAATAGGGACCTGATACATGACAGATATAACTTAGGAACTTCCTGACCAGTCCTAAGAATAAGGTACCTAAGGCGAGACTGTTTTCCTCACCTAGAAATGAAACCCTTGCATTCAAGAGCAGTTTTAGGGTATAAACACTTGAGGACATAGTACTGCACTATGGCTAGTCTCAGAGCATGCACGGATGGGCACGGATTCTCACCTTTAACCTCAAGGCTGGCCGTTGTCTTCCTGTCAGCTGTGCTACAGCTATACTCCCCTGAGTCCTCAGGCTTTAAATCATGAATTGTCAGAGCATGCGTAGTCCCTTCCTTCTTGATCTCAAACTTCTTGCTGGACTGGATCAGGGATGCGTCTTTCTTCCACTGCACAGCAACGTCAGGCTTGGACACATCACAGCGTAGAGTCGCTGAATCGCCCTCCTGGGCTTCCATGCCCTGGAGCAGTCGTACAAATATTATTGGGGCCTCTGTAAAAATAGAGAGCAACAGCACCGCTGCATAAATGTAGCTGGGCATGGAGTCAGGGGATTCGAATATCTGTGAGCACAACAAACTTAGAACAGCTCCTTTGAATGGTGAGACTTCATCATGTGTCTATTCCATTCGTAGGAGATAAACTGGGCTGGATGGAAATCTTCCCTTGGTCATGCCAGGGAAATGGAAAAGGGATTTTCTTCTGTGGCCATAGGACACAGAACTAGGAGCAATGGCCTCCAGCTGCAGCGGGGACAATGTAAGCTGCAGATTATGAAGAACTTCGATTACGAGGGTGGTCAAGCACTGGAGCAGGCTCCTACAGATGTGGTCGAATCTCCATTTTTGAACATTTTCAAGAAAAGGTTAGACAAACACTTGGCTGCGATTTTTTAGTCAGGGATGATCTTGCCTTGAGCACGGGGCATGACTAGAGACTTTGTGAGGTCCCTTGCAGTCCTACTTTCCTATGATCCTATGATTTGCAGTAGTGCAAAATAAGAACGGGTTCCCCAGCACGTAGTATTGTAGACCACAGCGGACCTGCACTCCACATGGAGCTGACTAATGACCAGGGATCCTGGTTTTCTCTGGTTTAAAAAAAAAATCCCCAATTTTCAGTTGAAAAAAAGGAACCCCAAATCTACATTTTCCATGATTAAAATGAAATACCGCTACATGTATATCTGTATATTAGTGGGGTCTCATTTAAGTCACAGAAAAATGTGGATTTGGGGTTACTTTTTTTTAATTGAAAATTAGAGATTTTTTTTAAATCAGAGAAAACCAGGATTCCTGCTAATGACATAGCTTGGGGGATAGCTTGGGGTAAGGACACAAGTCTCCCGCAGCCAGTACCAACATGTCACTGGCATTCCTAAAAGTCGCAGAATATTATCGTCTAGAGAAAGTGGTATTGTACCAGATTCGGGATAATTCTGCTGCAGACTTCATTTTGACAACTGACGATGGCCGTCGGAGTGAGGTTCGTGCTTTCTTGGGGACATCTGATTGTGGCTGGATTGTCGCCACAGGGACATACCCAGGTCTCATAGGCAGTAGGACAAGCGTTGGGTAGGGATAGTTTGGGAATGGCATTCCTGCATTCGGGCAGGGAGTTTGACTGGATGAGTCCTGAGGCCCTTTCTGTAACAAAGGCGTGCAAGCCCCATGGCAGGGGAGACGGGACAGGGTCCTTTAAGGACCACCAGACATGCTGGAGGCCACACTCCTGAGAGCAACATAAGGGAAGGGCTCCTGTTGGAGGAAGACAGACGCAGGGCAGCAATGGGGGTAAGCCTGGGGCAAAACTCACTGAACGGGCAACAAGGAAGGCCTGATTGATTTTGGGCCTATCCAGATCATTAAGGAGGATGAAGAGAAGGTAGACTGGATAGAGAAAGGACATGATGGAGAAACTTAGAGCCACAAGTCTAATTTCAAAAAAGACCTCCCATAGTCACTCAAGGGCACCCTTTAGGGTTGCCCTTGGCTGGGGATGGAGCGGCTTTCGGTATCCCCCTGATCTGGCTCTTTTAAATGTCTTATTGTGTTTGCTGAGGGGAGGGGAGGGAGTATGCATGTTGGGGGTGGCCACAGACACTCTGCTGGAGAAAGGAGCGGGATCTCCTTTGGGTGAGAGGCGGGGGTATGGGAAGTTGGTGGGCAAGGGGGCAGGGAAGTAGGGACTGATTTTCTATACCTAGATGTGAATGGGGGTTGGGAAGAGTTGGGAAGCACAGCTGGGATGGGGGGGATGCCCTGCTCTCCCTGGGTGCTGGGCAGGAAAGGAGGAGTAGGGTGGCATTTCTAGGGTGTCCTTTGGGGAATCTGTTGCTGCTTCGGTGGGTTGTTTGTCTTTTATTGCAAGCTGCCCTGAGCCTTTCTGCCTACAGCAGGATATATATCTAAATAAATAGGTCAATAGATAGTAAGGAAATAATTATTGCAATGAAACCACACATCTCATGGGGTTGGCTTGCTCACCTTGCACTGTGAGCTGGGCCTCAGAGGTATGAGCCCCCACTTTGACACTGATGGGACCGGAGTCTTCCAGCGTAACCCTCCGCAGGGTCAGGGTGTGACGCTTCCCTTGCACTTGGATCTCATTCATTTCATTGACCTGGAGAGGGACCCCTCCCAGGCACCACTGCACATCCCGGACGTTGTCCCGGGAGAGCCTGCATTCGAACACGGCGTCCTCTCCTTCATACATGGTGATGTCCTTTAGCGCCTCTACTATGTTTGCTGCTGGCTCTTTGACAGAGAAAGTCAAAATGGTTTTAAGCACCTCTTCAAACATCTCACTGCGCTCCCCTGTTTTAAACACCCATCACCATCATCATCATTAACAACGTGGCGTGTTCAAAGCTTCGTGGGCATTTACCACAATATTATTCTGGGAATATGCAAACATTTCTCAGTGAGTAATATGAAGCTCTTGACTCTCTAAGGGCCTTGCTCTGCTTCTGCACTCTGTTGTGTTGCCAGGAGCAGATACAGCAGGAAATTATTCTACCACACTGTGATGACACTGTATTTCACTGCGGTGCCATGCATATGAGCTAAAACGATCCACCAGTCAAAAGCCAGTGCAAAGGCCTACCTTTCACAGACAGTGCTGCAGTGGTTTGCTGGTCTCCCGTGTCGCAGGTGTACTCCCCAGCATCGCCGTCCCTCAGGTTACAAATTGTCAACTCGGCCACGAGGCCTGACTGGTTCATCTTATACTTGTCACTGGGTTGCAGCAATTTCCCTGACTTCTTCCACTTCACAGGGGCGTTGGGTTTAGAGATCTCACAGCTCAGGGTGATGGTGCCACCCTCTTCCGCTTGCTGATTCTGCAGCGGTTGTAGAAAAAGCACTGGCAAAGCTAAGCCAAGATAAGCAGGAAAAGACACAATTACTCTTCATTTGTGACCCTCTTTAACTGACTTTTTGAGATGCCCCTGATCAAGGGCTGTTTTCTGGTCTGCTGGCTTTCATACGCAGGTGTGCCATTTGATCCTCCTCCCAGCAGAATCGGAGTCCCGCAAGATCAACGGGTTAATTCGTTTCACATCAGCATTAGCGACTGTAGAAATGAACCCTGGTGGGCTTGTTGGGTCTAAGCGATGCTTACAGTAAACCACAGCAACCCTTACACGCTTTCCTAAATGCTGTTATTCTTGGGGCGCAAATCTAGGAGGCCCCATTTTCTGAGATGCTGAATATCCAGAACTCCAGCCCAAAACAACAGAAACGGCTGGCCACTTAGCGCCTTCTGCAAATCAGCTCACCGTTCCCAGAAGCAGAAGCCCACGCTGCAACATGAGCATTTCGTTCTGCATTTGGGTACCGACCTCAGCACTCAAGTGCCTAAACTGGATAGTTAGGTTGCTGGAACACAAAGGAGGAAACGAGCATCCACCTTAATATTCCCATCTCGGAAAGCTGGATCTGGTACAGGAACTGCTTGCATTAACACCAACAGTGGGTAAATTCGGTATCGATGACGTATGAGGGGAGAGTTACAGGGGAGGGAAGTTTTGTTCTGAAAATATAGGAGGCATTGATAGGAAATGAATGTGGGGGTTGCTTGTACACGCCACAGCCATTATGCAGCAGGTGCTGAGGACACCAAAATGGCTGGGTTGCTTGTACACGCCACTAAACTAACTCTGTTTAGTTCTTCCTAAATTGAAATAGTGGGTTTTTAAAAACACTGTTTCAATTTAGGGAGAATTAAACCAAACTAAACCCTCGTGGCACGTACACAAGGGTGGGGGCCCGCTCCTTACCTGCCTCTTTGGCAGCAGGGAGAGGAGAGAGCTGCTGGTGGGCTGAGTGGTCCCTGAGCTGCATGGGAACACCCACCCGCTGGCACCTGGCCCGGGAGGACTTGAGGGGCACGACAGCTGTGGAGGGAAGCACTTATACCCACCCCCCCGCATGAGCTGCTGCTGGGTCCTACCACCCCTGAGCTGTGCGGGGCCCGCCAAGCCCTGAACACATTGGTTTCCAGTGCCCCGTGCACTGCTGCACTTTGTTAGGTAGCAAACTAAAACATCTCAGAGGTGTTTTATCTTGCTACGTACCAAAGTCATCTAAAGTGGAATACGCCACTGAGCATGCAAACAGCAACGCCATTAAAGTGGTGCAAAAGGGCATTTAAGCCACTTTAAAGGCCAATTTTGTGGTGTGTACAAAGTCCCATGGGTGCCATGCACAGCTGCTGGACTGTAGTCCCAAGGAGGTTATAGGGCAGCTGCATTTAAGGACTGTTGAAAGGAAGGGAAAAGGGTCATTTTGTGGTGGTGCAGCCTGCTCATTGCTGTTCCGGGCGTCCTAACAGCCAGCAAGAACACATGTTACATTGGAGAACCTACACCATAAACGAGCTGCCTGAATAACAAGAACCACAGAGGTCCCATGATGCCTCTGTCTGCCTACAGCCTGCATGGCGACACTGCTAGGCTTATGGCAACAGTCACAGATGGAGGCTGCAGTGGAAGTGCTGCAACACTTTATAACTGTGGGTGCCGAGGGGCTGTGCTCAGTGCTCCAGAGTCCTCGAGCTGCATACCACGTGGAGAACTGATCCAAACTATACCCGAAATGTGTAAAAAGGGACAGGAAATGCCTCGTCACCTTTTACCAGCAGCGATGCGGTGCTCTGCTGATCACCAGAATCGCAGGTGTAGTCTCCGGCATCCTGCAGCTGCAGGTCCCGAATCAGGAGTTCCACGCGAGATCCCAGCTGCCTCATCTCATACTTGGCACCGCTTTGGAGCAGGACTGAGCCCTTTCGCCACTTCACTGGCGCATCGAGTTTTGAGAGCTCAGCGTGCAGGGTGGCAGTGGAGCCCTCCTCGGCTTCTTGGTTCTGGAGGGTCTTTTCAAATAGCACTGGAATGCCTGGGACCCCCCCGAGAAAAGCAAATCGGGTCACCTAGCACACCGTTCAGTACACCCGTCCCCACACAGCACAACGGCGCTTGGTTCACTGGGGTGCACCAGTAACTCGGGACCTACTTCATTTGTGGTTTCACAGATTTCATGGAAACCACCAACTTCAGGAGTGTCCACGAAATCTGCAAAATCAGCGACAACAAAAACTTAATGAAAATGAAATGCTGGCTCCCCAGTGGAAGCCAGCAGCCCTTGTTGCCAGGAGGGGAAGGCGCCAGTTGGTGTGGTGGGACAAAGAGCAGTGGATAAGACAAGACGGCTCCTGCCCCATCGTCTCTCTTCCCCCGCTAGGGCCTCTGTGCTAATCAGTGCCAAGGGGCAAGGCCACACAAAGGGCAGCCAGCAATCAAGATGGTGGCTGTGCCTTTATCCCTCCTCCCCCCAGGGCCTCTCTGCCAATCAGCGCCGAGGGGCAGGGCCTCTCTGCCAATCAATGCTGACAGGCAGGGCTACCATGAAATGACCGCAGAATGAGAACTTCACACCACGAAAATCGGTAAGTCTCCCCGCAATCTAGATAGACCCCTACCAATGGCAGGTGCAATGAGGGGTCATACTACAGCCAAATGAAGCTGGAAGAGTCTTCAAGGGACAATTCCCATGTGACGTTTTGACTCGTTTCACTTCCCCTGAACTTTGAGACCAATTCTGTGTCTTAAAATAACAAAATAAAATAACATGCCTCGCATAATGTATTTTTATATATGACCCTAGTAAAATTCTAATATAATAAAAGCTGTGGCAGCTGTTTGTCTGTCTGTCCATAATGCTCTGGGCCAACTGCACCTGTGTGGCCTGGACAAATGTAGAGACAGGCGGAGGCAGAGGTGTGGAGGCCAGGGTGTGCCCCATGGCCCAGTGGCAGAGGGGAGATGATCAGAGAGGGGGCGTGGCTTGTGGTCCTGCAGGGGGGCCTGCCACGGCCATGTAGGGGTGTGACACTTGGCACGGGGGGCCTGGCACATGGCCACAGGGTGCCACACAGGGAACGGGCATGGGGTACATATGCAGAGCCCACTGGCTGTACCACATGGCCGCAGGGTGGGGCACTTGCCTCAAACCGGTTCCCCACGTGGCACCCTGTGGCCATACGCCTAGCTCCCTGGCGTGCAAAGCTCCCACTTCTACAGGGGATCACCCGCCAGCTGCATCTGTGGGGCGCGGGGTGCACAGGATGCACAAGGGGGTGGGGGACAGGCGCAAGGACCACCCACCAGCTGCAGCATGCATCTGCGGGGTGCAGCACACCCCCTGCACCCACTCCCCATGTGGCACGCTGTGGTTGCACCCCCCACTGCTGCAGGAGTGACTGCCAGCTGCAGCTGCAGGGTGCGCTAGGTGTAAGTGGAGGGCATGGTGCACAGCCACACAGTGCCACACACCATGTCCTGCCCCAGGCATGGCCGCAAACCATGCCCCCCATGCATGGATTGCCCATCAGCTGTGGCCACAGAGCACGAGGCATGGGGGAGGAGCAGCATCAGGACTGTTATCTTATCTTGAAGAACCACATATTTTTGGTGTATGGCATTTGAGGCCAATAACAAAGAGCTCTCAATATGCGGATTGTGGTGGACTGGCTGGATAGTCACTGGGCTCAGGGAAAAAAAAAATGGATATTTTAAAGCCTGCAGCATGCAGGAGGCCAGACTGGATGATCTAACAGTCCTCTTTGGCCTTAACAGTCTATGAATCTATCTACAGTGGTCCAGATCTGAACTTCAAGAAGCTTTCTCAGCTCAGGACCAAAACACACTGGCAGAGAGGTACAGGTGTTGCTTGCAGAGGACTTCAGCCAACTCAGCCTGGCCTCCTAGCTGGTAGATATTCATCCTTTGCTTTCACAATATAAGCTATGATAGATTTATAAGCAGCTGCACATGTGCAGTAAAAGTTTTTCATAACTGTTTAACATTCATGCACATGGTTCATTGGATTCACTAGTGGATTGAAATAAATCTGTCTTATGCTATTCAGAAACCTTGCATTCAAAAGCTCATCTAATTTTATTCAAGCTATGTAACTGATCCAATAAAAGATATCACCCCCCCCCAAAAAAAATCCTTGCCTTTCACGTCATTCCTGGACCACCAAGGCTACAACATCACTCTAACACTATTCAAAACTAGCACTTAGCATAATTTCTGGAAAAAAAAGTATGGATCTTCAGCTGGTGGAAATCAGAACAACTGTCAGGCCACAGCCTTAAACACAGGGCCTCAATCTGCCCCGTTTAGCTGCTCAACCCAATCTTCCACCTCTCGAGCTGACCAGTTAGGTCCAGCAGTGCTGGCCGGAAACCTCCAGCAGGGCTCGGCCATCTGCTCACTCCCTGCTACCGGGGTGGCTGCTCAGGTTCAACTGGTCCTTCACCCCCTCCCATATAAACCTCAGAGCAGGACCAGCAAGCGTCTGGACAAGAGAGCTCAAACTGAACCCAGTTTGCCTCCCTGTTCCTTAGGGCTTGCGCCTCTGCCTGTTCCCTGTTCGATCTCCTGGCTTCTCAACTTGCCTTGCCCCCCAACTCTCTGCTCTGCCTGATCCTCTGGCTTAGCTTACCCCCCCGCATCCAGTGCCTCCTGGTTCCTGATCCAGCTTGTCCCTGGAGTCCACTCACTTCACCCAAACCCATTGGCCCCTCGAGCCCCGAATGACCTCCTGGACTTGGCCACCCACGACCCAGCATGATAACACCTCTCCTGAAATCAAAGGATCAGTTGAGAAGCTGGCTCAGACTATTTGGGAGAAGTTGGACGGTGCCCATCATAACCAGGAACAAGCATCTAATTTCAAAAACCCCAACCACCTACCTTGGACAGTTAACAGGGCTGTCGTTTGCTGGTTTCCATTATCACAAGTGTATTTTCCTGAGTCTTCTGGTTTTAAATTATAAATCTTCAATGTATGGGTCATCCCTTCTTGCCTGATTTCATATTTGGTACTTGAAGAAATCACTTGGGAGCCCTTCCTCCACTCCACTGAGACATTGGGCTGCGAGACCTGGCACACCAAGACAGCCGTACTGTCCTCCTGCATATCTAGGTTCTTTAGCTTCTCTTTGAAGACTGGGGGCAATGCTGAAATGATAAAGATGGGAAAGATGGCAATCCAGGAGCCTCCAAATGCCTAATATCATTTTCATAATTCCACTTTCAACCACTTATTCTCTTCTACTGGGTCTGGAACTCTTCAAAACACTTTGTTCCCCCATTAATTGGCTTGCAATCGCGACAATGGAATATTAAATGCTGAAAAGAGGTTTATTTTCTATGTGCATGTTATAAGTGGAAGCCTACAGTTTAGATGCAGCCACTCAATGGCCCCTCTTAAAAACTGCCCCAACATAAAGAAGCCCAAGTTAGACACATTGAATGCATTTAGCCTGATTCAGGCGTGATGGTGACTTGACGTAGACAGCGGTTTACAAAATGTGGAAGAAGAACAAGGAATGATTTTCTGAGTGAGAAGCTCTATGTACCGTATGGTGGAGAAGGGTAGGAAACAATGGGGAAAAGCGAGGTGCTTTATCAATAGACAGCCAGTCTTGGTAATGTATCTGGTCAGAGCAGTTCTATGCTGGTGTGCAGCCAATGCCTCCATAAGCTGCATTCAGCTCAGTTTCCTGGACATTTTAATGTTGGCGGCTCTCCCAAAAGCCATCTCCCTCCCAGACCATGAAGCTTGTTACCTTTCACGGTGAGCTCTGCTGTGGATGTGTATGGCCCCACTCTGAACGTGATGGTGCCCGTATCCTGCTGGGTGACCTTCCTCAGTCTCAAGGTGTGAACCTTGCCTTGCTCCACAGAGATCTCATTCATTTCATTGCTTTGCAGAGCAACGTCCTGTAGCTTCCACTCCACGTCCTTTGCATTCTCGTGAGACACCTTGCACTGAAACGTGGCATCTTCTTCCTCAAAAACCACCGTGTTCTTCAGGCCACTAACGATGGTCACATCAGGTTCTGCCAATGTTGCAAGATGCATTAGTAGAAGAGCTAAAGGTGTCTCAAGGACCAAAATCCACAAAAGTGTTGAATCCTCCTGCTACAAAACTACTGGACTACTTTATCAAATCACATCCTTATTCACCCTGGTATTCGAGCACTCGGTATCACATCTCTTGTCACCCTGGTATTTGAACACCTCTGAGCAGTATATGAAGCAGTATAGCTAACAGCCCTCACAAGGGTTATTCCCCCCTTTTTCTAATGAGTATATTGTGTATTAATTATGTTTTGATGTTGCATGATGGTATGCTTATGCCACTGAAAACAAAGGCAAAGATGATTGTACTGCTCATGGAATGGAAAATAGTAAGGGGTGGAAGAAATGTTGAGATACCATGGGGCTACGTTTCATGACCTTGGGCTGACTCCAAAGAAAAATGCTTCCCTGGTGGGGACGCAGTGGTATGTTCACACCTGCCCCAGTCAGGAGCCATGAGATTTTAAATTTCTGCTATTCTGTGACAACAAGCATGTACTCAGGGTCCATTTTTCAAGCCTGTTTCATAAGTAGTGAGTATTAGACAGTGAAGTTTCAGCTTGTTGTAATGAAAATCTGTGCCCCCCAGTCAACAGCTCTTACCCTTCACCGTCAACACTGCAGTGCTCATCTGCTCCCCAGCAATGCAGGAGTACTCTCCAGCATCCGCTGCCTCCAAGCGAGGTATGTGCAGCTCACGAATGGTACCATCTTGTCTCATGTCATACTTGGATCCGGACTGAAGCACCGTGCCGTCTTTCTCCCACTCCACTGTAGCGTTAGCAATCGAGACCTCACAGCGGAGTTTAACTCTTCCTCCAACTTCTGCTTCCTCGTTCTTCAGCTGCCGCGTGAACTGGGGTTTGATGGCTGTGGAGTCAAAAGCAGCCGATAGACAAATCCATTAGCTACATGCTTGGGTCCTGAAAGATCAACCAAGGTACAATGCAACACAAGGGGCCTCAGACTGCGGTATAAATTTGTACATCGCCATCCTGATAAAGAGCAAGCCAACGGGTTGCCTCGCCTGGACCTGGAGAAGGACAAGCTGAGGGTCGTTTATCTAAAGCTTTTATTTCACACAAAGTCTAGGGCTTCTTTCTCAGGAGGCTCTCTCCCTGAAGCACCAGGTTGTGCACCCTGACTCCTAATGCCATTAGCACCCACTCTAAGTGGAGTCTGATTCTTCCCTTCTAAAACTGGTGTAAATCAATTGATTGTCATTGCATCGTTCCTGCTTTACACCAACTTAAGTGAGCGGAGACTCCAGTTTGTACACATGGTCTATGTCACTATCTTTTCAAAATCCTTAGCTTCTCAACAATCACTCTTTCCGGAAGATGCAACATTTGACGCGCCACGTGCATCCAGCCAGCCAGGGCACTGTTCAGACCAAAGAAGCGATTCCATCCAACGTCTTCGACAAAAGCCACACAACTTTTACAAGACAGGCTAATACGGCGACTAGAGACGCACGCGATTTCTGGTTTGTTTAAATGCTCAAAGCGTTTAAACAAACCATGCAGAGCATTGAAGATGGAAATCACTTGGCCTTAAAAGTGCTTTTGCAACTGGCTGAGGATTAACGTGTCTGCCCAGTCACTGGAATCCACACTGCCAAACAGGAAGAAGAACAAATGCATTTGCTCAAATCAGAAAGCTGTTACAGAGCGTGTAGTTCGGTGTACATGTTAATACTTGTGGGACACAAAGGGAGGCGTTTTGCACCTGAACAGCCCTTCTTTCGGAAGCTGTTCTGCAAATCCCCTCTTGTGCGCTCTATGATCATGCATGACTTTTGTGCCTGCTCTTCTCTCGCTCATCTTATATTCACTTTGATGGCTATAAGGAAATCCAGTGTCTCTTCCAGACGATGGCATGCAAGAACATTTTGCTCCTGTGGACAGGATGCTAACCGTTCACTCTGAGGACTGCCGTGCTCTGCTGGTCTCCAGTATCGCAAGTGTAGTCAGAGGCGTCTTCTGGTTCCACGTTGTGAATGACAAGTTCAGCGACGTGACCCTGCAATTTCAAGTCATATTTGGCACATGGGAAGAGGTCCACGGTGCCTTTCCTCCATTCCACAACTGCATTGGCCTTTGTCAGCTCACACTGGAGTCTGACTGACGCTCCTTCTTCTGCCTCCTTGTCTTGGAGCTCCTTTTTGAACAGAACTGGGAGGGCTAAAAGGAAAAGAAAATAACAGGGGCTTTTATTTAACCCCAAATCAAGCACTGCTAGTGAACATGTTCAGGATCTGCTTGTGGGAAACCTAGAACCTGCATTTTGACAAAGCCCCACAAACGACTACTGAAAAATATATCTTCCGATCTGTCCATAACGACAGCGACAAACTCCACTACATTCAAAGGAGCAAGATGGATTCATAAAGCTTCCTTCAAGTGCTGTTGCCCAGCTTTCCTTCCCTTGGTTGAGTTCTTCGAGCAAACTCGTCCGTGAACTGGTTGCAGAGAAATGTCGGCATTCAAAAATGAATCTTCGCAAATCTCCGTAGGAGAGCCGAAAAGGCTCAGGTGGTCTCCTTCCGGCAATCAGAGGGAGAAATTCCACTTTTCCTAATGGCACAGCTATGACATTAGCTATGCATCGAGTCAAACTGCAGTAGAGCTCTTCTCAAACCCTCCGAAATGTCTGCCTGGAAAATAACTCGCATTACAAGCAAACGCACAGACACACACGCACACTCAGAGCAAACAAAGTACCGTGCACGTCCACGCCACTTTTCCTTTCAGTATAATGGTGTGGTGCTATTTTTAAAAAGTATTACTACAAGGCAAGGGAAAAATAATAACATAGAAGAGTCATGGGCCTCAACACTGCGTTCCTGAATAACTTTGCTTCAGGAGTGCGGGCAGGTCAGAGAGGGACCCGTATCACCTACCTTTCACGTTTAACGAAGCCTTTGTTTCTTGATCCCCAGTATCACAGCTGTACTCTCCCGTGTCTTCTAGTCTGAGGTTGTGTATTAAGAGCTCTACAGAGCACCCCCTCTGTCTCATTTCATACTTATTGCTGGGCTGGAGCCCCAGACCTCCTTTCCTCCATTCCACCGGAAAATTGGGTTTTGAGAGCTCACAACATAATGCAGCCGTCCCTCCTTCCTCAGTTTCCTTGTTTTGAAGAGGTTGCTTAAATACAACTGGCAGGGCTGCAAAATTTGAGACATAAAACATTTTAAGCACATTTTTGTCCCCCCACCGAAAAGGAGCCCTCCTGCCCAGGTCCTCCATGAAAAATCTCATCCGGTGTTGATCCAGCTTTGGTCTGCGGACTATTTCTTGCCAGCCTGCTGCACAGACCATGTTGCATGCCAGGAGTTGATGGCATTTTGCAGAGTTTAGGAGCACAGCAAACCACAAGCAGCTCCGTTTCCTAAGGTAATCCATGGAAGGGACAAGGAGGACAGCAAATGGCTCGAGCTAACCAGACGTCCCTATGGAAGAATCTCCACTGTTTCATTCAAAGGGCACCAGGCCAGAAGCAAGGACTAAGATGGAAGGAAATTTTGCCTCTTATGCTATCCTGTATCCTCATATCAACTCCTGAAACTTATACAAGAGTGCTGGGTTAGGTCTCTCCCTGCAATAAACCCTCAGCCAATGCCTTTCAAAATGTGGTGGAAGTAGTCAGTGCCATGGGAGATGACTGTAACTTTGTGAGTGGCACTAGAGAAAGAGGTTCATGTCCCAGCGGGGAGCCTGTCAGTATGGCAGAAGGGGCTTGGAAAGCTAGTTAGGACAGCGCTACTTGAACATCAACGCTAAAGCCTCGGTATGTGATGCTGATCACTGGGACGAGGTAACAAAGATTTTTTTTTTGTTTCCATGCACTAGTGAGTAGCCCAGAAACACACAAGGGAACTCAGCAGCAACAAAAAAAATCCCCATCTCTCTTTTTCCTCTCAATTAATTCAGTGACTACAGCCATGTTCAACATTTTGATTCAGAGCAAGGTCTTAAACTTGCACCAGACACCGCTTTTCCCTTAGGTGCATTTTTAATGCATGGCCATATTCATAAACAGCAGCATTGATAGCACCAGTCTGCCTCTTTAATTCACTGCTGTGAGTAGCTCACTGAATCTCACCTGCTACCAACTTCGCTGCACTCAAATGACTTGGGTGCGTTGCATGCGTACATCACTATATTGGTTTGACTGCTCGGCGGCTACCCAAACGTGTCAAACAAAACCCCTCCAAGGTAGCCTGGGGGCTAGTCTCCGGCTGGAGAGGGGTTTGAACTAGCATCTCTCCCTGACTGCCCAGCACAGTGCACCAAAGACATTATTAACCAAATGTGCATCAAATCTCCAGTGATAGTTGTTCAGGTTTCAATGGAATAGCAGCATACCCAAGACCATCCTACCCTGGAGTTCAGGGCCGTCAGGAAAGCAAGCACAGAGCCCTGGGGAAACCATGATTTCCTTTTCATAGCATATGTCCAGGGTTGCAGTGATCTGCCTACCATGTACGGCCACTGCCGCGGTCGTCTGTTGATCCCCAGAGTCACAGGTATATTCTCCTGAATCTTCCAGTTGTAAGTCATGAATGACCAGTTCAGCAATGGAGCCCCGCTGCCTCATTTCATATTTCGGGCTAGGAGAGAGAGGGGTAGCTCCTTTCTTCCAACCCACCGGCGCGTTGGGTTTGGTGAGCTCACACTGCAAAGTGACGGCGCTGCTTTCTTCTGCCTCCATATTCTGAAGCTCGTGTTTGAACAGGGCTGGCAGGGCTACAAAACAGAAACATGCCTTGCAGTCTACAACACTTAGGGGACCTTGGGAAGGATAAGATGGCAGGGGCTTCAATTCTCTACCTCTTTCAAGTACTTTGGGGTAGCAAAACTTCAAGGATTTGCCATAGAAATCTAGGCCCTTTAACCCATAGAGGTTGCACACATGTTTTCAGAACTAGAAGGTACCGTACTTCTTGAAAAAGCAGCTTTTGCGATGAATTATGCCCATTATCACCATGAGCCAGGGCCATTGGCCATAGGAGTCTATTCTTGCCACAAAAGATCACCCTCTGATCTTGGAAACCTACTTAGAGACAAAGAATTGTTCTGAAGACCTGCATCAGGAGATGAGCATTTCACACTTTTCTCTTATTGGAGAAGATTGGATGAAGATGAGAACAAGGATGGGCATGAAGATGAGGATGAGAAAGAGCTACACCCTAACTATTCTGTAATCACCTCCTTATTATCTTTTACAAATTCTCTCCTCTTCTTTCAGCACAGGGTGAACTAAGACGGGGATCCCAGCTTAGTGTTGTCACTAGCTCTTTTAAATGGACTGCCATTTTTTTAATTGCGCTGGGCTGAGGTCACCTCCATGAAGTTACTTCAGTACCTAGGACTGATATAACACGTGTATTGTCAGAAATGACTTCTGCCCTTTTCTTTTTACCGTTCACTGTTAAGGTGGCTGCCGTCCGCTGGTCTCCACACAGGCAGGTGTAATCCCCAGTGTCTTTCAGACCTAGCTCATGAATAACCAGCTCTGCGATGGCCCCATCCTGTCTCACATGGTATTTCTCGCTTGCTTGGAGCACTTGGTGCCCTTTCTTCCACTCCACTTGAGCAGCCTTAGTCAGCTCGCAGCGCAGCGTGACGGTGCCACTTTCTGTGGCTTCCAAGTCCTGCAGTTCCTTCTTGAACACAGGAGGCAAGGCTGAGGGATATAAAAAGGACAAAGAGCCTGTGAAAATTCACAGCTGACAGCTTTCCTGTCCTCTGCGGGAGGGAAAAGTGTCTCATACAGTGTTACAGCCTGCTCCAGCATCCATGGAGTGCAATGGAGAGTGCCCCATTGGCTTCAGTGGGCACTGGAGAAGGACCTTCAGGAGGACGTGAAGCAAGATGGGATAAAGGATGGCAGAGGAAAACATTCGCAGGAAGGGCAGCTTTAGAAACCACAGGGATAGCAATGCAAACAAATTCTTGGGCGCACAAAGAGACAAATGGAAAGCGTGAGAAAAAGAGCACGGCAATAACCAACGAACCCCGCTATAAAGAAAAAGAGCTGGCAATACAGAGATTTCACAGGTCAAGCAGTAAACAGAGACATACAGGGAGCTCCTGAGACACTGTCATTTTACCATGCACTGTCAAGGCAGCGGTGGTCTTCTGGTCTCCACACACACAGGTGTAATCTCCTGCATCCTTCGGATGGATGTCGTGGACCGCCAGCTCTGAAACGCAGCCTTCCTGTCTCATTCTGTACTTGCTGCCCGGCTGGAGCACCTGGTGCCCCTTCCTCCACTGCACCGGGGCGCCGGCCTTGCTCAGCTCACAGCGCAGCGTGGCTGTGTCACCTTCTCGGGCGTCCTTGCTGCGCATTTCCTCTTTGAAAAATGGAGGCAGAGCTGAGGGGTGCAATACAGAACGCATTACCAAGCAGCGGCAGCTCGTGGATGACAAGCGGGATGGTAGGGGACGAACAGGGAGAAGGAATTGGAGACCAGAGGAGGAACAACAGACAACTAGCAATGACATTATAACCCGAGGGGAAGAGATGGCCTAGCTCCCCGCGTGCTTTGTCCCAGGTTTAGAATAGCGTAATGTCACTGGCTTGGGTATAAATTCATCCAGATTTCTACTATTGTCACTAAAAGGAGCCTCAAGACTGTAATCTTTGGTATCCTGACCTGGATGATAAGGAACCTTTGGAAAGGCTCGTCGAGGCATCATTTTACATTTCTCACTTGCTTTCACCTCCTTGCGCCTCGTTTTCCATCCCAGTGGGTCGGTCTGGCTCAGCTCACAGAGTGTTTCCTTAAAAAAAAATGCCGATGGACTCGCTCCAAAAAGTGAGAGAACCAGAGCGCAGAGCCGGCACCCAACTCGTTCTGCTTTCCCAGAACAAGGACTCCCACGTGGCTGCTCCTCCTCTCTGTCCTTGATGTTGCCCTTGCTAGGGTTCGCCACACAGCAGACGGAAACAACCTCTTCCAAACGATGTTTGATGAGACGTGCACGCCTAGCACCCCTGAGCAAGCACGTGAGATGCCATCTCAGCATTCAACTTGTAGTGGTGAAGCTGCACTTGCACAAAAATACAACAACCCCCAATCCCAAACCTGGACCCTATGTCCTGATATCTCTCTCCTACACCCATTTGAAACGGAAGTACTAATGTCAGCGGCATGACTCCTGGTTTTTTATATCAGCCTGAAAGCAGATTCAAGTCCTAGCCCAAAGTCATCATTGCTCCCACAGGAAAGCAAATGTCAGAGCAAAACTGTATTTGTGTGATGCAAGCAGTGGTTGCAGGGACGCGCCTCTAATGGAAAACCAATTTGGATAGTGAAAATTTCAGCTTACCGAGGCTTGTGTCAGAGTACTATTTCCTTCCTTCTCCAAACAGCAGGGACAGACAGGGAAAGCAATTGTCAGGAAGAAAGACTAAAGAATAGACAGGTTTGTTTTAGAAACTGAAAAGGAGGAAGCAGGATGTGTCAGAAAGCACAGGATGGTGCTCAATGGGATTTTTCTATACATGTAGCCTCCGGTTCCTCAAAGCCCAGATTTGTTAATCTGAGGAAATGGGAAGGGAGTGAATGAGGGAGACAGAAAAGATGAAGGAATATGACCACACACAGCAGAGGTGTCCTGCAAGGCAAGCAGATAGCAAAGAAAACATAGACATGGATTATGAAATAGCTTTACCCTGCACTGTTAAGGCAGCTGTGGTCTGATATTCTCCACACACACAGGTATAATCTCCTGTATCCTTCTCATCTAGATCACAGATCACCAGCTCTGCAGTGGCACCTTCCTGTCTGATTTTGTACTTCTCACTGGGTTTGATAATCTCGTGTCCTTTCTTCCAGTCTACCGGCGCAGCCTTGGTCAGCTCACAGTGCAAAGCGGCTTCTCCACCTTCTTTACCTTCCTTATTCTTTAGCTCTTCCTTAAAAAGCGCTGGCAAGGCTAAAGGATGCAACATGGACAAGGGGTCATTGCAATTCCAGACTGTGAAACCCAATTTATTTTTTTCATTTTTTTTTTTAACTTGTGATATTTCCATTCACACCTGCCTCACTTATCCTAGCCTAATGCCTGCTTCGGGGCGACTAGCTTGTAAAAGTGAACGTCCTAAGCCCTGTCTCTCCATGCTTTTAATTACTGCTGCTGCTTAACAACATGGGAGTAGGGTCCCGGGGTCCAGATCATGCCACATCTCATGTCTGCTAAGCCAAGAACATTATAACTGACGTGTAGTTCTTGTGTTAATCCAACTGACCCCTGCCATTTGCCAGATTTAGTGGTATTTTCCCTATGCGGATATGACATCTTGGAGGTTGAGGTGGTATTAATCTGTCCAAAGACTTTACACGCCAAAATAATGAAAGCAAGAGATTAATCATAAACTTCCCATTTTGAACTGACAGATGCAATGAGCCCAGGGAATTTAAATGCTCACTTGTGACCTCCTCGGAAATCTGCAAAATAAAAGAGCCGTACGTGATGCAGACAGACCTGTGTCTGCAGGAGCAGGACCTGAGCAAATTCTTACAACACAAACTGCAATCAAACCAGCTTCATGCAGAACCAGTGTCCAGCAGGGAGAGAGGAGGGGGAAAGCGCCCGTCCCAGAAAGGAGTGAGAAGAGTGCCCTGGTCCATGCTTCGGAGAAGCACGGTGGGTATTAAAATGTGTATTAAAACCACTCTGCATAAGCAGCCTGTAGGTCTTCAGAGCCGAGGGATGCTATTTCCAAAAAAAACCGTGTTGCAGTGGATGAGGTGCACGGTAGTACAAGACAAAGGAAATGTTAACACACAGCAAGGGTTGTTTCTTGGGAGCTGGGGACATGAAACAGCTGTGACTGTGGATAAGGCATCTTTACCCTTTACGGTTAAGGTGGCTGTCGTCTGCTGGTCTCCACACACGCACGTATAGTTGCCAGCGTCCTCCAAGTCTAGCGTGCGGATAACCAGCTCGGACAGGGCACCTTCCTGTCTCATTTTGTATTTTTGACTTTCTCTGAGCACCGTGCCGCCTTTCTTCCACTCCACGGGAGCAGCTTTGGTCAGCTCACACGACAGAGTGGTCTCTCCTCCTTCTTCGACTTTTTTACTCTTTAATTCTTCTTTGAAAAGAGCAGGAAGAGCTAAGGGCACAATAAACAGCACGTTAATGCTTGCCGAAGGAATGCAACTGGCTGGGGTGAGCCGGAGAAATGGACACCGAGGGGGAAAAGGTGGGGGGAGATGCAAAAGAAAGAGGTCGAGGCAGGGGGGGAAGAGAGAACATTTTTGCTGCCTCTGTTTGGAGGGGTGAACTGGCAACACTCAAGAAGTTTGCCCTGCAGCATAACTGCATTGGAAATGAGCCGTGCACAGACTGGAAGAAGCAACAGAGACATGATGAATTGATATCAAGACCTGGGTATGAATCCAGGGACGGACAGAGCTGAGTTTCAGGAATATTAGAAAATACTTTAATATTGACTTTTTGGGGTTTTTTTACCATGTACTGTTAAAGCAGCGGTTGTCTCCTGGTCACCAGACACGCAGGTGTAATCTCCAGCATCCTTCAGTTCTACTCCATGAATAACCAGCTCGGCCACGGTACCTTGCTGCCTCATTTGATATTTGCTACTTGCTTTGAGCATGTTTTGCCCTATTTTCCACTCTACGGGAGCAGCTTTTGTGAGCTCACAGCGCAGGGTGACAGATCCTCCTTCTGTAACTGCCGCCTCCTTCAGTTCTTCCTTGAAGAGCACAGGCGAGGCTGAGGAGCAGAAAGTCAACAGGCGGTGTGTGAACAATCAGAGGGCTGCAGTCGGTGGCCGAATGAATGCCTGTCACCCCTTATGACTTGGGCTGACATCTGAACCGTTGGGGACCTCATTCTAGCCACTCCAATTGCGGTCACCAGCACTGCATCCTGCAAGCAGAGCTCAGCTGCCAGCGGATGCACAACATAAAAAGCTCAACATACACATGGCTCAATTTGGTATGAAGTGCCCTGGGGGGGGAAAAAAGCGTATACGGAAATGTGCATAATGTACACCAGCCTCCACAGCTGTGCTGGATCCAGCCAGTCTCTCTCTGGGGTGAACACTAGCAGCCCCTTTTCTTTTTTAATTTGCAGCCTAAGGGTTTGTCCACATGGAAATATAGCCTTGATGGGCTGTCGTGAAAGAGCTATTTCAGCATTCGCTCCACGTAACGTGGCAGTTATATCACAGTGAGTATGCCCACCTGGGGCGCGTCCCCATGAGTGGGAACATGCATTTACCCAGGGACAAATAGCAGTGGCACATATTTGTGCCGCTGCTACTTGTCCCTGGGGAGTGCCTCCGCACGCGCACACTGGCACACGGCAAGTTGCCCCAGGTGGGGTAGGGGAGGCTGGGGCCAGCACCTGGGCTGGCCCTGGCGGCCTTACCTGGGGTCCTGGGGTTCACCCAGGGCTGCAGCAGCGATGATGCAGGCATGGGGAGCCTGGCCGGCAGCTGGAGCATGGCTCTGCACCCTCGTACACCGCTCTGCTTTTTTCTGGTACGGGGTTTTTTTGACACAGGAATCTCCTGGTGTCAAAAAAACCCCACTCAGCACAGCAAATGCATGTGTAGCACGTGCAGTTTGCGGCACCGCAAACCACACGTGCGCGTTCATCTGGACATGCCCACCGAGAGTCAGTGCAACAGAGCTACTGAGCTGTAGCTTATTTTGCAACAGCTTCTCCAGGTGGATGACGATAAGCAATGCCACAGTGGGGCATTCAGCCCTGTCTCCCATCTCTCACTGCAGCAGAGTGGATGCAGAGGAAATATTTAAGCAGGGAATATGCAGATTAATTCATCCCATCCCTCTCTTCCAACAGCTTCCAGAAGGAAACACGTGTCGTTGTCCTCTTTCAGTTATACACCAGTTAAAGAAAAAATTTATGAGCCTAAAACGGGAGGTGACTCTGATAATGGGTGTCAAGGGAACACCTAGTAGCACAATAATCATTCATTTGCAACATGTGATTTACCATTCACTGTCAAGGTAGCTCTGGTCTGCTTCTTGCCACACACGCATGTGTAGTCTCCTGTATCCTGCAGACCTAAGTCATGGATCTTCAGCTCAGCAGTAACATTATCTTGTTTCAGGCTGTATTTTTCACTCGCATGGAGTATTTTGGCCCCTTTCTTCCACTGCACCGGAGCAGGCTTGCTCAGCTCGCAGCACAGCGTGGCTGTTTCACCTTCGGTGGCTTCCAGGTTTTTCAGTGCTTCTTTGAAAAGTGCAGGCAGGGCTGAGGATCACAGAACGAATGGGGGCTACGTTAAAAATACGACGTGCCGGGTGACCGGCCTCAATGGGGCAGAGGAAATGAATAGGTCGTAAGGGGAAAACAAGGGTAAGAGCATGGAGTAAGGGAAACGAGAATTGGTTGCAGTCAGCTTCCTTATTTCACAAGATATTTTTAAGACCCATTAATGCACACAGGACATTTCCAAGGACTAGGACAGACAAAGGAAAAGTAATACTGCTAGTACATGAGTCGCTGCCAAATAAGCCCCAATACAGTTGCACGCACAATCGACCCCAAGGAGATAGCAGACACACACAACTGCACATGTCGTTCTGTTTTTACCGTGCACTGTCAAGGCAGCACTTGTCTTCTGATCTCCACACACGCAGGTGTAAACGCCGGCGTCCTTTGGGTCCACATCACAGATAAGCAGTTTCACCGTGGCACCGTCCTGTCTCATTTTGTACTTGTCACCAGCTTTGAGCAAGCTGCTCCCTTTCATCCACTCCACTTGAGCGACTTTGCTCAGCTCGCAGCGCAGGGTGGCCGTGCCGCCTTCCGCGGCTTCCATGTCCTTCAGCTTGTCTTTGATGACCGCAGGCAGGGCTGAGGGGACGTAACGGAAAGGGCATTACAATGGACCACTGAGTGCAAACACCAGGAGACGGGGAAGAGGAAAGGCAATGGGTAAGGGAAAAGATGGAAAAATGCAGACTCAATGGCCCATCTCACTCTACGTAACCAGTACTTATCCACTTAGCATCCTAACACAGATATGGCATTGAGGCTTATGGTGCTGTTTTTCCCCTAAAACCAAAACCATATATATGTGGGAATTATTTCACATATTATTCTTATATGTCTATTATATGTTTATAAAATATAGCTTATATATTTATCTGGTCACGGCAATTATTTTATATGTATAATTATAAAGAAAATAATTGCCGTGACCAGATACACACAGCACATATTTTATAAAACATAATAGCATATAACATATAATAACACACACACCCATACAGATACAAATACACATATACATATACATATATGTATATATGGGTGTGTGTGTCTATATAGCGTTTTATATATATATATGGGGTGTGTGTATATAAAGTCATATATTGCAGTATATATATTACATTGTATATATACTGCAGTCATGGTAATCATGTGTGTGTGTGTGTGTGTATATGTGTGTGTGTGTGTGTGTGTATACACACACACACATATACACACATATGTATGTATGTGTACATATAGGTGTGTACACACACGCTTATTTATAATTACCATGACTGCAACATACAATAAAGTAAAAAAAAGAAAGCATCCAACAATGACAAGAGACACCAGGGCAGATCTAGAAATCCACGGGAGGATCCTGGAAAAGAAACAACTCTGTTCGAAGTCTGTCGTTACCGTGCACTGCTACGGCAGCTGTGGTCTGCTGGTCTCCGCACACGCAGGTATAATCACCAGCATCGCTCTCGTCCACCTGGTGGATCACCAGCTCTGCCGTGGTGTCCTTCTGCCTCATTTTGTATTTGTCACTTGGTTTGAGTACCCGGGGTCCCTTCTTCCACTCCACGGGAGAAGCCTTGGTCAGCTCACAGCGCAGAGTGACCGCTTCACCTTCTGTGGCTTCTTTCCGTCGTAATTCTTCTTTGAAAGAAGCCGGCAGGGCTGAGGAACAGAGAAGGAGCAAATGTTCTCATAACAGCCTGCCATGACAAACCACAGGTGAAATGAGTCTGCGGGTCACAAGCTTCTGTCCATCCTGTGTAAAGAGTCATCATATTACCATGAAACTGGCCATCGCAGGGCTAGAAAGGGAAAATCCCGCAGGTTGGGATGAGGCTGGAAGGCAGACACTCCTGTAAGGAAGGCAGTGACAGGTAGGTAGGAAACCTGAATTTATTCCTTAGTTCTGTTGATGGACTTTGTGGCCTTCAGCTACTTCCATCCCATCACAGTGTACAAAGGGGATGGTTACCATACTCCTGCCCTGGGCAGGAAGACGGCGTGGCTCCAATTTATCAGTGACTACGAGGCACTCGGATATTACAGCAACGAGGGCCCGTAGCTATACAGATAGGAAGGACTTCGAGCATAAAGAAGTATAGGCATGCATTAACAAGAGAGAAAGTAGGGGGAACCTAGAGGATGTCAGTGTAATCACAGCACATCGGGATCCACTGAGATGGAGATCAGGCAACAGGAAGGAAGATGCATTACCATGGGGACTGATTATGGTGGGGACGTGATAGGAGTTAGGGGGACGTCAGTATTGAGGCATCCAGAGGGGATGGTAGAACAATCACATCTCTAAACGTAGCCATTTTTTACCGTGCACGGTCAAAGTGGCCGTCGTCTTCTTGTCTCCGCATACGCAAGTATAATCGCCAGAGTCCTTCACCTCTAAATCGCGGATCACTAGTTCGGCAGTGGCTCCTTCCTGCCTCATGGTATATTTGTCACCTGGTTTGAGCACCTTGTGTTTCTTTTTCCACTCCACTGCAGCAGCCTTGGTGAGCTCACAGTGCAAGGTGGCTGTGCCCCCTTCCGTGGCTTCCTCCTTCTTCATTTCCACTTTGAAATGCGCAGGCAGGGCTAGGGGGTGCAGAATGAACAGAGGGCATGAGCATGGCAGCAACCTGGCCCAGATGATGAGCACATTCCCCGGTTGTGGTTCATGAACCGCAAAGGGTGAGCAAAGCCTATTCAAGGTGCAACCCCTCAGGGTGAGAACCATGCACCAACGTTTAGGGCGGGTTTGTGGGGGAAACATAAGACGGGTCTCTCTCTCTTTTAACGTGGTCCACGGTGACACAACTAGAGAGACAACCTGGTCATTCAGCTCCTGCAAAATTGCCTTCAAGGCAATGAGTTTCTTTTAACACAGTGTTTGTACAGCACCTTGCACAATGGGGAACCAAAGCCTGATTGGAGTTCCTCTATGTTACTGAAATACAAATAATTCTTAAAAAATAAGCCCACAAGTGAAATACTGCCTGGGACATTAATGTCATTCGTCTAGAAGATGTTTCCTTGAACTGTGTGTTCATGTGCTATTGAGCAACCTTTAATTATTTCCCAAAGAAAATGTAATCCTCTGTTCAGAACTGAAATGGGAATATGTACCTTCTATCACAAGACTGGTTTTTGTCCCAATAGCCCTCTTTTTGGACTATAATATCATTATCACATAGCTCCTGATAAAATTAATGTTTCCTTTTTAACACCTACTGCCAAACAAGAAAAATCAGAAGTTTTATGGTTGAAATAGAGCTGTATTTTCCAATCCTAAATGTAAGTTTCTGCTGCAAGGGCTGACCAGCACGTGGCCTTACTCAGTGCATTTGGTTCCTCATTTCTATAGCCACCAAAATTTTGCTTGAATCATCCACAGTGTTGAAGACACTGTGGAATAGAGATTATAATTTCTTATTTATACAGGTAGCCTAAATGACGGCAGGCTGAACTTGAGGCTGTAACTCAGTCGATGGCATGGTCCTGTTTCAAGAAACAGAAGGAAGAACATGATACCATTAATTGGGGAGATATGCTTTACCATTCACGGTCAAGGCAGCTCTGGTTTGCTGATCTCCATACATGCACGTATAGTTTCCAGCATCTGTCAGATCCAAATCATGAATCACCAGCTTGGCCACTGCGCCGTCCTGTGTGATGGTGAACTTTTCATTGGACCTGAGCACTTGGTCTCCCTTCTTCCACTCCACTGGAGCAGCAGGCTTGCTCAGCTCACAGCGCAGAGTGGCCGTCCCATTTTCGGTGGCTTCCAAGTTCTTCAATTCCTCCTTAAAACGCGGAGGGAGGGCTGAAGGTCACAGGATGGAGAGAGAGGGCTTTAAAATTCAGCTGGGTGCTTGCACTACAACAGAGGGCTAATCTTATTCTCTGTGAACCCAGGTTACATGACACGGGATCTGAGATGCAAACAAAAGCAACGTCAGGGGTCCCAACTGGGGTGGGGGTTGCTATTTCCCCAATGCACCAAGTACAGCAGTACTTGGTTTTCTGAGACCGTTAGTCTCAGTGCCAGAATAATGATGGTTTGAAAGGTTAGGCCTGAGAGGCATTTCCAGACATATGCCAAATAGAAAAACCTATGCCGAACTTTCCAAAAAGGCGGCCTGCTGCTGTAGCTTGTGCTGTGATTACGTCAGCACTTATCATGTACCCAGTATATTATATGGCATTGCAAGTTAAGATGTATGGCTTGCTTTCCTTTCTTGCCTCCCTTCCTCAGGCTGTCATCCTAACCACACAAGTCTTGCTAGATCGTGTTTCGACCCTCTACAAGAAAAATAAACAGCATCTCAGCGGTACGATCAAAGCAATGAAGCAGGGAGAGTACTCAAGCTGGTCTGTGCACCTTCAGCAATGACTTAATTATTTGCTTCCAACTTTTATCCATGTTATGAAAATGGAGCTAAGAGAAGGGCACGGTGTTATCATTACAATCCCGCATTTTGATATTAATTGACAGTGACTGTTTCAGATGCCATAGAAATATATCCTAACAGACGATATCAAGAGCATCTACATGCAACCACAGATGAGCCCAGAAGAAATCCCTATTACCATGAACTGTCAAGGATGCAGTGGTCTTCTGGTTTCCACATATGCACGTATAATGTCCAGAATCGTGTTCCTCCAGGTCGTGGATCGTCAGCTCAGCAGTGACATCCTTTTGTCTCATCTTATATTTGTCGCTAGCCTTGAGCACCTTTTGATCCTTCATCCACTCTACGGGAGTGGCTTTGCTGAGCTCACAGCGCAGAGTTGCCATCCCGCTTTCTGTGGCTTCCTCGTTTCTGAGCTCTTTTGTGAACAGCACGGGCAGAGCTGGGGGTTGCAACACGGACAGAGAAAACATCAAAACCCACAGACCCCAGAGTTCGGGACGCGGTAATGTAGAGCGGAAAGAGCTGTCCCTCCCTCTGTGACTGCCGCGGCCAATATAATCCCTTCCATTAACCAAGCAAGCCCCTTCTTGAAACCTGTTGGGTTTTTGGCCCCTCTACTCTTACTGAGAGGTTGTTCCAGGATCTTGCTTCGATGCTGGCCAATTCTAATTATCAGCCTAAACCCACGCATAGCCAGTTTTCCCCATTTGCTCATTTGCCAGTATCGTCTTTTAGTTGAAATAGCTTTTCTCCCCCCGTTATAATGCCCCTCCTGCAGTATTTATGGAGAGGGATCATGTCTCTTTTCGACATCATCAAAAGTATGTTGTATCGGGACTGCACAAATTTGGCCTTGAGAAACATGACTGGCCCCCTTCACTTCAAGGAAGTCATCCCTATGCTTCATTAATTCTTATATTAAGAATTAATATAAGAATTAATTAGGATAAAGAAAGGAAATGAGCATAGGTGAAAAGACCAACAAAATAAATACATCGAAGGGGGATTTCTGATGGGTGGGAAGGTCTCTGATACAATGCGGTGATAACGTGGTGGCTTTGATTACCGTGGACTGTCAAGACTGCGGAGGTCTTCTGGTCTCCACACACACAGGTATAATCTCCCGTATCCTCCACATGTAGATCACGGATGGTCAGTTCTGCCGTGGCACCTTCCTGTCTCAGTCGATACTTGTCACTTGGTTTGAGTGTTTTGTGCCCTTTTTTCCACTCCACTGGGACCGCAGCTTTGCTCAGCTCACAGTGAAGAGTGGCTGTTGCACCTTCTGTGGCCTCCCTGTTTTTTAATCCTTCTTTGAAAAATGCAGGCAGGGCTGAGGGACACCAAGATGGACAGCGTGACTTAATAATCCAAAAAAATCAAACTAACTGTTGTCCACCTTTCCCCCGGGGTCTCAGGAAAGGGGCATCGACTTGCATTAGCCCGTCTAACTGTTCCACCAAAAACCAGAGAGCTGCATAACCCATCAAGAACGCAGAATGACATAGAAAAGACAGGCCATAGAGCTGAGTGGAAAACCAACATTTCTCCCTGGAAATTTCAAATGAAAAAACAATCTTCATTTGAAATGTTTTTGTTTGAAAAACTGGGGTTTTCCCCTGGGAATCTGCACACCCACGTGACGGTCAAATGTACTGCAATCTGACATTTCTAGACAAAATGAAGCAACGGTCTACATCTAAATGAAGCAAAAAGTTCCATTTTGAAATGCCAATTCGAAATGAATTTTTCCCCCACAAGCCATCCTACAAAGAAACAAAAAAAATTCTCAGTTGAATTGACATTTTTTCTATTAAAAAAATATGTTGGTTTCAATAAAACCACTTTTTTTTCAGCAAGAGTATTTTCCATATGAAAAGTTTGGACCTGTGGGAATACAGTGGCGGTGTTCTTTACATGACACGCGGTACAGAATCATCCCTTTGTCATATATCTGGAGCAAAGGGATAAGAAGTGATACTCTTAATAAGTGTTATTCCTTGAGAACTGATTGGGAAGCAGTGGTGCAACTTTTCAGTCCATTGTGAAACCTAAATCATTGTAAGGCTTTGCACCTAGCTAAACTGATGCATGATGGTTTGAAAGGGACGGACGGAGAGGTGATACCATGAGTATAAACTCCATGAAAAAAGCTTCCTGTGAAAAAGCAACCAGCTGCAAACAGAAAAGAAACAGCTGTTCTGCGCCCTGCGCTATTTTTCTGATTCTTCTCTGGTCTCGCTATGTGCACTCCTGCCTCATTAAGTTAAGGGCCACCTTTTAATTGACCTCACTGAGCTGTGGATAGAGATCATACTGCAGGAAAGGACTCGGTCTGTCCAGGGAAGGGAACAACATCATTACTGTTAATTTGGGGGTTGTTTTTTTTTTACCGTGTACTGTTACAGATGCCATAGTCTGCTTGTCTCCACACACACAGATATAATTTCCAGCATCCGTCAGCTCTAGGTCTTGGATGATCAGCTCTGCAACAGCCCCTTCTTGCCTCATTTTGTACTTGTCTGTTGGTCTAAGGGCCTTGTGTCCCTTTTTCCACTCCACTTTTGCAGTAGCCTTGTTGAGTTCACAGCGCAGAGTGGCACTTTTACCCTCTGTAGCTTCTTCGTTTTTCAGTTCTTTGGTGAAGAGCGTTGGCAGGGCTGCAGGGTGAATGCAATATGGGCAGAAGGGGATCAAAACTGAGAACCTGGAAATCCTCTTTATCAAACCACCAACACATTTTAGCACTGGTCAATTCTGTTATAGACGCCATGAAGAAGCCTTTAAACACTATCATTAATAATATTGTAAAAACCCTGATTTTTTTAAGGGGTCTGAGTCTGCCCAATTATTTAGTGTCCTCATATTTTTCAGCTTTCTTTTATAGTATTTTGATATCTACTTATCTAGCTAGCTGATCAGATCGGGAATGATATATCCCAATGGTATCCACTCAGAATGACTTGCGGCAGGAAATTTAGAGATATAAAATAAGAGGCCATTTTTCAATGCAAGGCCCAAAGTGTTTCTTTTCCCATGCCAGGAGTAACACATTCACTTTCAGAGGTCCATAAAGTGGAGCAGCAATAAAAACGGGGCGCTGGATTTTTGCACAGGTACAATATACATTTTAGAAGGGGGAAAAAATGGTGCAAAAGAAGTGATGGAACCACCAGGTAGGAAAAAGGACAGCATTTTTGTTAAAGTGAAAAATGCTAATGAAAATGATCGGTTATTAGCTGGGGTGGCACAAGCTGATCATCATCAATGAGTCACCTGAGAAACATGGACTCAATATCCTGGGTAACTCAAAGGGAAATTATACTTCAGTTTGTATTATTGCTAAGGAAAAGTTAAAAACAAGCAAGCGAGCCAACTACCGGCCACATCCAAATTGGTGAACAAGGTGCTAAAATGGGCCGTGGGTCAGTTTTTCAAATTAGTGTACTTAAGTCAAGGCCGCACTGTCTATCACAAAACCACTGAAGCTTCTCCATTTGGGCTTCAAAGGGCAGCTTGGGACCTAGACTGAATCTTCAGATCATGCTCAGAAATAATCCAGTTCAAACCACACATGTCCACTTGGACTGATCACTTAGGGCAAGGCCCCTGTTCTCCAGGTTTCCTGAACCCCACTGGAGGCACCTACAAGGCTGCTCTGGACTGGAGCGAATGCACTGGGAAACGAAACATTTAAGGGTCTGCACTCTTGTCATTCATGCTTATGAATGGAGATGACACGCAAAGAGGAGATCTGTCATGAAGAGAAGAGAGGGAAGACCAGGAGAAAAAGATCAAATACCCCAGATGTGCAAAGAACGGAGACAGGGATGTTATACAAGAAAGCATAATTGGAAAGGGGAGCTGATTCTCAGGTTGGGGAGTTTTATCTGAGGTATGCTCTTTACTTCTCTTTTACCATTCACTGTCAAGGTGGCTGAAGTCTTCTGGTCTCCACACACGCAGGTGTAGTTGCCGGTGTCCATCAACTCCAAATCCTGGATCACCAGCTCAGCAAAGGGACCCTCTTGCTTCATTTTGTATTTGTCTCTGGGTTTCAGAGTCTGATGCCCCTTTCTCCACTCCACGGGGGCAGACTTGCTCAGTTTGCAGTGGAAAGTGACTTCCTCACCCTCTTTAGCCTCTGTGCTCCTCAGTTCTTCTTGGAAGAGGGTAGGCAAGGCTGAGGGACGCAATGGGCACAGAGACTGGATCAGAACCGGCTTACAGTGAGCACGACTATTTTGTGGGGTATGGGACTGCAATAGATACAATTAGGTATGTGGACACTGCTGCTAGGATGGAGAAAGACTGCAGTGATATGGAGACTTAGGCATTTAAAAAGGATAGGAATGGGAGGACAGAGCTGGGCACCTAACTGGACCATGTCAAACCAATACAGCAAGAAGAAATATTGTATATCAAGGTGACAGTGTTATACAGCCGAGGATACAAAGGTTTTCAGGCATGAGAGGGAACTTGCCCTCAAAGGAGAAGCAGTGTGTCTTTATGAACCCTGAGTACCCAACATCTTGAGTTTCATAGAGGAGATAGATATGAAACAACTGGAAGTTATAATGTTTACCGTTTACTGTTAAAGCAGCAGTTGTCTTCTGCCCGCCACAGATGCATGTGTAATTTCCAGCATCCTTTAAATCTAGATCTTGGATAATCAGCTCAGCAAAACGACCTTCTTGTCTCATTCGGTATTTGGCACTCGGTTTGAGCACCTTGTCATCCTTCGTCCACTCGACTGAGTCCACGGCCTTGGTCAGCTCACACTGCAGAGTGGCTGTCCCACTCTCCGTGGCCTCCTCATTCTTCAGCTCTTTTTTGAAGTGTGCGGGGAGGGCTGGGGAACGCAGAATGAACAGGTATTGCATCAAAATGCCACACGCTGGAGGCAACAGTGGGCCACCCAAAGGAAATTATCAAATTATAATTTACCTTTTAACCTACCACAACACGCGTAAGCCAAGCCTGCTTCAGCTCTAGAGCAGACCATGCTACGAGAGTCCCCAGTGCAACACAACTTGTGCGACAGACAACACACAAGGCCCTGGGAGAGCAGCACAAAACATCTCAGCTCCGACACGAATGCAGCGAGACATACATGCACACGGGTGCCTTGATCCTGCTAAAGGTTCCTTAGAGGACTCAAAAACATAAAACGCACAACAGATGCACAACGACTTTGACTGGGCGGTGGAGAACGGAGCTGTAGGACGATGTGAAAAAAAGGACGAAGAAAAGGAAACGTCGAATGTAAAGAAAGAAACAGGCAAGGCTGAGGGAGATAAGGGAGGGACATTTAACAATCTCACAGTTTACTTCGGATGTTTTACCATTTACTGACAGGGCTGCTGTGGTTTTTTGGTCTCCAACTATACAGGTGTAATCTCCGGCATCCTTTAGGTCCAGATCACGGATCAGCAGCTCAGCAGATGTGCCTTCTTGCTTCATGCGGTATTTGCCACTTTGCCTGAGAGCCTTGGGCCCCTTCTTCCACTCCACGGCGGCAGACTTGCTCAGCTCGCAGCGCAGGGTGGCCGTGCCACCTTCCGTGGCCTCCACATCCTTCAGCTCGTCTTTGATGACCGCAGGCAGGGCTGAGGGGTGAAGCATGCAAAGGAAGGTTGCATTAAACATGGCTTAGATTGAAAACAAAAGCAGCTTCTGTGCGGTGGAGTTACCAACCCATAACTTTCCTTCCAGGCCTTGCAAGGAGTAGACAAGGAGAGTGGAAGGCCAGCGAAAGAGGCACACACAAGGAAAGTCTCGGAGGGGCTTTGTCTCCAGAGCAGATACATTGGCACATTAATTGGCACATTACTTCTCTTTAAAAGAAACAAAAACAAACAGAAAATCCCAACTCTTTTCTCCAGGCTACCGTTCACAGGGGTTGTTCCTGTCTCGTTGGCTCCCATGTACCAACAGCCGCACAAAAATCTGGTTTTGGAACCGCCTACAATGAAGTGTGTAAATCTATCTATCTATCCGTATGTGCGTATGTATGTATGTATGTATCTATCTACTTAATTAAATAAAACAGTTTGCAGCAAAGACTCTTCCAGCTAGACTCCTGGAGCACAGACAAGTACCTTTTCCCAGAGTGGAAGAGAGATTTTACTTGAATAAATATTTCAAAGTCACTGAAAAATATTATACTGTCAACCAAAGGTCATTGGACTGGTAGTCCTTAACAGGAGAGGAGTACTTGGAGGACAAGACAAAATGGTGCCTAGCAAGAAACATACTTCTTCCCCAGCACCCCCAGCTCTAGCAGCACATCGGGGAGGCCCAGGGACCTTGGGACCCTCAATCCCTCCCCCCACGTGGTTGTGGGAATGAAGCTGTGAGAAGGACCCAAGCAGAGCCTTACTTATCTGAGATCAGCAGCTGAGGAGCTGTTAAAACAGAGGTTTTTGGATGTTAAGATGTCATCCAGGTATTTCTGATGTGCTGACTGGCTCCTGTCTCCAAGCCCCCTTCAAGGTCTCCTCACCTAAGCCCTAACCCTCATCTGGCCCTCTACCCTGCCCCATCTCTTCCCTTGCCCTGCCCCTTGTAAAGATCTTATTTTATTTCTGTATAACTGCTGCGCGGCACTCTCACATTTATGTAACCTTGAAGTCTTGGCTGTTAATCAAAATGAAAGCTTTGTAGTTTTCCACGTTTGTACCAAGCTACACATGCACATTTTATAAGTTTCTTTTCTTATCTGTAAGTGTCATGCCGGCAGAAATGAAACTTATGTAGAAAATCTACCTAGTAACTATTGTGTAAAAGAAACTATCCTATCCCTGTATGCTTAGCTTATACCATAGTTAGTGTCATAGAGGCAGTCCAACCAACATCTATAAAGAGGCAAAGAAGCAGGAAACAGCAGAGACGACGACTGGATGACCCTGCAGGCCTGATCACCCTGCAGCCAGTCCTCAGCCTCCCCGCCTGGGCGTATCCCAGCGAAAACCAAGGCCTTGAAAATCCGACAATCGACAACGATTCACCGTGTTACAGTTTTGTATTCACCATCCCGTTTATGAGCTGTTGACCAGTTCTGGGACTTCAGGAGCCGGCAGCCGCACCCATCATTGGGCTGGTTCCAGTGCTGGAAAGCAAGGGCTTGCTCCAGAACCCGTGAACCAACAGACCCCTTTGTATCCGGCATACTGTAACTGAAGAAACATCGGAGACTCCACTTCTCGACTGCCTCTCTTCGTAGCTTAGACAGCATATCTACACTCTCTATACTTACATTTGCTGCAACTTCATTCCAGCCGGCCTCCCCTCTTATTCGTAAGAGGGTGAGGCCAGGTGAGTGAATAAAACAAATTTTTACTTCACTTTATATCTACTCCGTAATAACTTCTACTACTAACATCCCATCTCAATGAGCTGTTGACCGGTTCTGGGACTTAAGGAGTCGGCAGCCGCACCCGTCATTGGACTAGGTCCAGGGGTGGAAAGGAAGGGCTTGCTCCGAAACCCCGTGAACCAACAGACATCCTATAGACTTATTACAGAAAACTAACAACTTACTCTAACTCGTCTACTTGTGCCAACTCGGCGAACCTCGAAGGCGGTTATAAAGCTACCTCCAACCCCACCTCACAAGCCGCGCGCTCGCACAACTCCGTAAAGCCCGCGGCTCCCCTAAGCGGTGCCGGAGCCGCTAGCCCGGCATCCCGCCACACCCCTCACCACTTTCCCCTCCTCCCTTCCCCTTCCCTTCTCTTTCTACTTCAATTCTCTTCGCCCAACTAACCATCTCCCAGTCCCTAAAAAAAAAATCAGACAACTCACCTGAAGTTTTCCTCCATCCCACTGATCTGTGCTATAAATTATACCACGTACCTCTCCCCTTCACCGGTGCTCTCTGTGCAGAATGTAATCTCCCTGATGCAGGGACAATCTGCCACCATGCTAGCACTAGGACAGCAAACTGAGGCCTGGGATCGATTGGTCCCTGGGCCCTTCTGTAGAAAACACAATTTACTCTCCCCCCCAGAAACTGGTTAAAACAAAAGCTTTGCCCCTACCACGGATTCGGACTTGAGCAGTCGTCTGCTGGTCTCCAGTATCGCAGGTGTACCTTCCCGCATCTTCAGACTTGGCATTGTGGATCACCAGCTCTGCCACCGAACCTTGTTGCTTCATCTCGTACTTGGCATTTGCCTGCAGGGCAGCTCCTGCCTTCTTCCACACCACCGGGGCATTGGGTACGGTGAGCTCGCAGCGCAGGGCCACAGTGCTCCCCTCTTCTGTTTCCGCGTTCTGCAGGTTTTGCTTAAAAAGGACGGGCAGGGCTAAAAGACAAAATGAGAGGTGAGGCGTGTGGCATGCTGTGCACCCCTCCACCACCATGCAACTATGCTGAGACACCGTCTTCCCCTCTCACTGCAAGTAAGAAAAGTGGCCGGTAGGTTTTACCCTACTGTTAGGGGAGTTTTGACTGGATTTGGTGATGCATGTACAAATTGCTTTCCCTTAAAGAAGAGATAGAGACATCCTGCAGACCCAGGTTTTGCTGCTACACATTATAATAAAAAAAAACGCTGTTCAATTATAGATGTCTCAAGCACTGAATAAAAATGTATGGCCTGCTCTGTCAGCTTTGCCTACCAGTTATTTTCACCTGAGCAGTGGTCTTCTCTTCTCCAGTGCTGCAGGTATAGGCTCCAGCATCTACAGATGTAGCATTGTGAATTTTTTTTCATAGATTTCATAGACATTTGGGCTGGAAGGGACCCCGCAGGATCATCGAGTCCATCCCCGAATAACGAGCTCCGCTACAGTACCATGCTGCTTTCATAGACTTTCATAGACATTAGGGCTGGAAGGGACTTTGAAAGATCATCGAGTCCAGCCCCCCGCCCAAAGGGCAGAAAGTCAGCTGGGGTCATAGGATTTAACTCATACTTCTCACCGGCCTTTAGGACAACGTCTCCCTTGGTCCATGTCACCGAGGGGTCAGGCTGGCTAAGCCTGGAGGACAATCTGACCTGGCTACCTCCTGTAGTTTCCACACGCTGGGGCCCTTGACTGAAAAGAGCTGGCGATGCTAAAATGTAGAATTGCAAATCGTAAATGTTCGAGACAACAAGACTGCCCGGACATCATCTTTCCCATGTTAGCTTCATGCTGCATAAAACCTTTCAAGTCAGGTGTAGTGCCACAGGCTCAAAGGACGGGACGGCATGACTCAATCATCCAACCGGACTCTAATGAGCCGTCTCCTGCTTGGCACAGGTCAAAGTAAAAATAGACACCGTGCATTTTTTTTTTTAGAGCACCTTCAATAATGATAATAATACAAGTGTCATTGAACTGCTTTGAATGTGTAAGTGCAAGTTTTCTGTCTTAAAAGCTCTGAAAGCCATGCGAGCGGGCAGATTTACAGGGATGCCAGTTTTACTTTACTGCCCTGTTGAAAGGCAATAAAAGGGGCTGTAGAAAGTCTGCAATGTAACGCAAAGCCTGTTTAAGGGCCCCCATCATAGAAGTGGTCTTCTTCAGCTCCCCTCCATGGCCCAGTGACAGGCGATAGCTGTATGCAGGTTGTTCCACGCAACGAGGCATTGGACCTATGGATCATGGGATGCATTTTGTACCGTTTTTGTCACAGTAGTTAGTGGCCCTTTCTCTGGTAGTACAATTGGCAGATGTCCGTCTGGAGGGTGAGAATTTGGCTAACACCGCAGACAGGTGTTCAGAGCTAGGTCATTGCCATGAGAAACGGAGGGGTTGGAGGATGATCCAAGACGCAACAAGCAGGTGCGTTTGCTAATATCATTTATTAGACCAACCGTATTGCTGGAAGATGTTAGACAAACTTTTGGACACCAAGTACCCTTCCTTGGACAGAAGTGGGGAGAGAGAAAAAAATGGAGGAGGATTTGGAGGCGAGTTGCTGCACACGCGGAGAACACGAGGACAGGACAGACAACATGGTGCCGTGACAAACAATAGCTGAAAGATGAGTTTCCCCTTGTCAAAAAAGCCAAAAGGCATCTTTTCATCAGACACAAAGGGATAACGGCATAGCAAACCCTGAAATACACACAGCGAGAGGAGAAAGATGAACACGTAGGATGGAGACGCCTAGTGAGGATTCCTACCCGGTCATGATGAGAGACGGACTCAAGGCGGGTTAGCGGGGAGTAGACGTCCTCCAAAGACGGTGAGTGTTTTCTGTGGAAGAGGAGACAGGAGGTAACTTCTGGCACGGAGGGGAGGGAGGACTTCTTTCAGATCCCGAACAGTAAGACATGTTGTCGCTTGCAGGTTTCTCCTTTCACCCAGGTGTTCACCGCTGTCTTCTAGGATGAGATTGGGAAAAAGCAGCCCATCTACTGGTGCATCTTGCTTGTGTCATTTGGCTGAAGAACTACAGGTCCTTTCCCTTCTTCCCTTTCTACCTCTGCCTTTCATGGGGCCTTGCCATGCTCTACTGCTTCCTCATTCTGCAACCTCAGGAGGAAGGGAAAGAGCACCAGCATTTCTTATAAAGTGACTCCACATCACACCTCTTCTGTATCTCTTGGTCTGCCATGGGCGGTCTGAATCCATTTGCAGAAATCAGTCCCTTCTTACTCCCCCATCCACACCTTTTCCTTGACAGGAGAAATGCCAAGCCAATGGTGGCTGCCATAAAGCAGAAGACATCCTGTTTTGCTTTTTTCCTCTCTCACTGCAGGGAAGACCCAGTTCCTACTGACATCAGCACTTACCATTCAGTTATCCTTAATTGGGCCAAGTCCCACGCACTGCAGAAAGGCACAGTGAATGAACTCAGCAGGGGCAGCGACTGCTGCAAATCCCATCATCCTGGCTTTTTTAAAAAGAAATTTGTCTTCCTTCTCGGGGCAGAACTTCTAAATCGTGCTTCCCGCACATGTCCGACAGCCATGGCTGATCAGTGGGCACAGAGAGTCAGGCTACGATCAAAGGCACAAAAGTGGGAAGGGAATATTTTTTTGGCTTAGGGGAGAAAAAAAAAAGCCTCGCCACCCCTTCTGTGCAACCTTGACCATGCACAACAAGTGCTTTACTTGTTGCACTTTGTCACCTGTCTGCAGGTTGCCCTGTTGAGTTTGTAAGGACACTCCTCGCAATATCAGTGCGAAGGAGAGAATTAAAGTATTTCTCTACATCAAATTGTTATTTGGACCTTTCTGTGTTAGGTGCCCCGGCAGCAGCCCAAACCACCGCTCCAAGCTTCCTTACCCTTGACAGCAATAACCGCACTGCCTTTACGGCCTCACATGTATGTCTGCCACCGTCTTTCTCTTCTACCTTCTGAATGACAAGCTTGGCTTCAAATCCAGCCTGGCTGATCTTAAACTTGGAGGAGTTCCTGAGGATCTTTCTATTTTTGTACCCTCTAACAGGGCTCTCCGATTTGGAGGTTTTGCATTGCAGAATTGCATCTTCTCCCTCCGCGACTTCCGTATCGGCGAGCTCCTTTGTGATGAGAGAGGGCTTCTCTAAAATCATATAAAATTGGCCTGAGATTTTCCAGAGGGAAGGGGAGCAGCACATGTCTTATGCAGTATTCCCACCAAATATATGATTCAGTGTTCAGCAATATCGGTGTCAGAAAGCAATAGTTTCAGGGGATGAGGCATAAAGCTTTCTAGACTGGCTGCTGCAAGACAAGGCTCCGACAATGCTGGGTGCAATCTTGCAAAATCTAAAGCCCACAGATCTTTGAAGAAGAATAAGAACCAAGGAGAGGTCATTTCTGATATCGAGGGTTTAATATTAGCTAAGCAGACGCATGAACTTCACTAGACATGGAAATTTCCCGCAATTCCCTTCAATATGAACATTATATTTTAGGAACCTTCTGGCTAAATCTTAAGCACCAGAGGAAAACCAATCCTGCCTGAAGACCATTGCAATACAAATTTATCCAAATTCTAACTCTTAACTTTTTAGCCCCTTTACTAAAAAGAGTGTGAAACAGGAAGGTTTTTTTGCCAGCATGACATCACAAGTTTGTGTCAGTGTGTGGCAGCTAAAAGCTGATTTATTTTTATTTGCATTTTTTTTTGTTTCCTGAGAAACTGCAGCCATTTCCAAACAAATTTTACAAAACTGGACAAAGTTTTACCTTGTCAAAGTTTCATGTGATTCTGAAAAAAATCATGTGGGTTTAATATGATGCAGCATAAAGCCAGCTGAGTAAAGATTTTTTTTAAATTAGTCCAGGAGGTATATGCTCTGGATCCTGAATGCATGACACTTAGGCAACGTGGTCCTTCTGACTCCTCTCTCCCATTTCTCAACACTAACTTCCATTCCTAAAGAAATTCCTTTCACTACAAACTCGGCAGATTAACATTTTTCTTCCTTACTTTAATTGCCCTGGAAAAACTGGCCGGATTAAATGGCTGAAAGCATCTATGCTACGGCCCTACACATAATAAAAGAGGAATAAAAAGTACTTATTTATTGCACTGAACTGGTTTCCTAAGTGACTGGTCCTATCATTCTGCAATCCCAGTTCATAGAAAATTGACTGGGTTTCCCAGGGACAGACTGCGTTCTGCAATTTCCTATTTAAGTTACACCAGATAAACTGAAAAAGAAAGTCTGCCCTGATCAGACAGACATAAGCAGCTGTATCATGGATCCTAATGGACAAGCCGCATTACCATCCTTCTCCCTACATACCTAAACTAGCATCCGGTTCTTCCTTCTGCTCCATTTATCTTCTACTGCATAATGTTTTGTGTGCTCTAATTACCTTTAACAACAAAATTGGCCATTGTTTTCTTATCACCAGCTTCAAAGGTAATGACCCCTGAATCCTTCAGGGCCAGCCTTTTCGAGGTTAGCCAGTGATATCCACCAGGCTGAGACTGGGTTGCATTTAGGTCATTGCTATGGAGTGGGGTTTGCCCCAAAACCACTGCGCACCGCTATAGTCTACAGGAGAGATGCTGCATTCGAACGTGGCAGATTCTCCTTCTACCACACCGACATCTTCCAGGTCTTCTATTATTAGCACTTGCTGGCCTGCAAGGCACACAGACACATACATTGCTGGACTCCTTCATTTTCTAGGCACGTGCTCACATGCAGGCAAGAGGAATTTCCAATGGCGTGACCTCCAGCATGAACCCTTTTGAGAAAGAAATATCTCAGGACAGCAGACGTAAATGCAAATCCACTGTCGCTGGCCAAAGAATACGTCATCTTGAAGACAACAAATATTTACGGACAACACGCACCGAAACAGGATCAAGACAAACTCAAGGCACTTACACACATACAAGTGATTGGAAAAGACTATGGTACAATCTCCGGGTAAATGGTAACTCTGGCATTCATTTCCTCCTGCAAGAGAAGTTTACCAAAAGTAATAAAAACAGAATTTGCGATATAGCGCTCGGGAGAAGATTAGGCTTCCCAGATGCCCACAGGATATCACCGAGTGGATGTTTCTACAGCCTCCATCTCTACCTCTCATGTTTTGCTAGACTGGCAGCAGTTGTCTTGTGTGGGATCACTGGTTAACTTGTAACTGCTCTGAAAGCACCCAAAGGACACACACATGAATGAATGGGGATTTCATTTGGGAACTACAGGAATAAAAGGACAGACAAGAAGTAGGTCTGGAAATTAGTAGAAGAGCAAAACACAAAAGTGATATCTAGAGGCTAAACTATTCCAAACTACATTCAGGAAACATTACTGAACTGAAAAAAAGAGAGAAAACACTACCATAGTTTTCATGAACTGTACTCGTATGTTTTCAGACTCCTATTTGAGCAAAATAACCATGCATTTTCAAGTGCTAAAATCAAATATTTTCCAGGTCAGGAGAGTTGTCAGAAATCTTGCATGCCACAATAAGTAGTAGGCAATAAGTCGGTGTCAGAAACCTTGCACGCTACAATAACTCCCATATTGACTCTTCTTCAAGACCCTGGATTCCCCGTGCTCCCAGGCAATTTGTTGCTTCGGGATAATTCATGGATTACCCACTGTACTGTTTAAGTAGGCCAAACTGGGAAGTGGTGGGCAGCACAGGAATGAAGATCTTGCCCCTGCACATGTACTGTTCTTACGGGATACCCCCGTTCAGCCTCACTTCTATTAAGTAAACCATTCCTCTCTTTTCTCCGCTGTCATCAATTCCTTATTAAGGAGAGTTTCTCTGTCATGATGCCTCATTAGGGGCATGAGGAACTCTATGTACCATCTCTCCTGCATTTCTACCTCTAACCCAGCTGTTTTGCCTTGGCCACCTCTCCCCTTGATGATGCCCTACCACAATCTCTCTGCATGTCGTACCAAATGGGTACTGCCTAGATCTGGGGTCCCCAAGCTAGGACCAAAGGCTGTAAGTGGTCCACACAGCCATCTGATGCTGCCCAAGGCTGCAGAAAATGTGGTTTTCCACAGATACATGTTTCTTCTTCTTCTTTTTAATTTTTTTTAATGAAATGCAACATTCAGAAATATATATGGTATATATCCATTGTGTATGAACTATGTACATGCCTGTCACAAACAGAAGATAATAAAGGGGAAAAGGGAAAAAAAAGGAGAAGGGAAGAGGGACAGAAGAAGAAAAACAGAATTGGGAGGACTAATATTTTATTACCAAAATATTGTAAGAACTCCTCCCAAACTACACTAACCTTTGCAGAGCAGTTAAGTTGGCTTAGCCTGCCTCTCTCCACAGATCCCAGCTGTGCCATCTCATCATGTCACATTTAGACCCTTGGCGATATCCCACTCTTCCATCACAGTAATATCATCCTACATCTCACTAATAAGTCTCGTTGCAAGAATGCAATCATTTAGTTTGAAGTCCTTAGGAATATGCCCAGCTGAAACTCCACCTCAGCATGGAGGTGTATGTTTCTTCAAGGAAGACTAAGGGAGCAAAAGAAGATGCGGCTCACGCAGAATTACTTGCTCAGCATTATTGTATGAGGGTCAGTAAAGCTTGGGGATGTCTGACTTGGATTACATTTTTCCTTCCTTTTTTGTGTCCTTGTGACAAGGTATTTAGCAAAATTTCCATTCTGGCCATGTGCCTCTGGGCCAAATGGGAGCAAGTAGCCATGAGCTTGCACTCTCTGCCCAGTTAGGGCCGGGTGTGGGTGAGCTGGGCTCTTCATGTGGGGGCTGCAATGCAATGGGCTAGAATAGGGGTGGAGCCGTGAGCCAGTGCAAGGTCCCCAGCCCAGCCGGCCTCTCTCTCCACCCTGTCACTCCCAGGTGCTGAGCCAGGCACACACACATAGACACACCCCAACCCCACAGCTCCCAAGTTCCTGCTACTCCAGGACCTTGGCTTAATATTTTCTCCAACAGCCAGGACACTTAGCCAGACTATAACATCTGGGACTGTCCCAGCCAATCCAGGACATATGGTCGCTCTACCTATTCGGAGCCTCAACGAAAAGTCAGGCACCAGAACCAACTTGAAGCACCCAAAACCTCCGGTCATGTCAGAAAAGGCAGTCCTCTGTGCTGTGATCCAAGTGCGCCCATTTCAGTGACGAGTAAACTGAGCTCAACGTTACGCACCTCCTGCCTTGTTGCAGGCTCCTGCCACACTTACCTTGCACGGCCAGCTTGGCTCTGGACTGGACGTCGCCGATGTCGCAGGTGTAGGTGTCGCTGTCGCTTTTCTCGAGGTTGTTCACGGTGAGCTGGAGGAGCTCCTCTTTCTGGCTGATCTCGTATTTTTTGCTGGCCTTGAGCTCTGCCGTCCCTTTTCTCCAGGTCACCATGGGGGCGGTTTTCTTCGTCTGGCACATGAAAACAGCTACGCCTTTTTCTTCGGCTTGCAGGTCTGAAAGCTCCGCGACAAAAAAGTTGGGTTTATCTGGGGAGAATGACAAAACAATAGAAAAATTCAGCAGGACCTGAGGAAGCAGGAGGAAGGCCCGTCGTGAGGAAGGAGGGAAATCCTGGGATCTAGTCCCAGCTGAGGGACTATTCATGCCTTTTTTGCATTGGATACGGAGTTCACAAACAATGAGGGAGAGTGCTTGATGAAAATGGTCAAGATGAGCTGCGAGAAAAATCTGATGGATAGGATCAGTTACGGCAGGAAGCAGAGAAGATCTGGAGCATGAAAGGTTCGGGATCACACCCACGGTTTCTTGCTCTCGGGGCCCTCAGAAAGCAGGGTACGGGGAATCACCCCCAAACCGCATGCACCAGAAACTGGCTCTGTAAAAATGCAGGTCCTCTAGAAACCAGGGCTGACGGCACCTTTACAATCACCGAAGGGGCTGTTAATCGTCTAAAACTCACAGATGACTTGGCTCTAAGTTAGACCCACAATAACAACTGTGTTCCCTGGGACATCCTGGGTAACTACTACTACTAATGGCTCTTCCTTGTGGGGAAAGGTACATCCATGACCTCCTATTTTGTCCGCCACAGACCCTTTAGTTCAAGAGACATCCTTTATGAGATATCTGCCCACCACCCAACACAACAGGATCCAACCAGGTTGGGGCTTTGGTGCTATGGCAATATGAATATTGCATTATAACCATAAAAATAAAGGTGGACAAATGTATTTGTTTCACTCAAGGGACAGGGCCAATGCGATTAGGTTTTTTTCCCTTTGATCGTATTGAGACAATTGATGCTAAGGAGATGCTGCACTCCTGATGTCCGCAAGAGAGCCAGGGTACCCACGGGGATAGAGTCGGTGTTCCCAAATGTGTTGCAAGCACTGCCTGCTCTTTGGAGCATGTGTGAATGCTTTTCATTTTTCCATTTTTGAGTTTCACTGGCTACATTTTTAGCATTTGCATTGCTCATCAGTCATGCCACCTTCAAATGCAAACCCTTCTTTCTCAGAAATCACCATTCTAATGCAATGAAAGTTTTTTTATCATTACAAATTATAAAAAATAAAAAGCCATTTCTCAGAAAACCAAAGGAATGAAAAAGTTCAAAAACACTGACTTTTTGTGCTTCTACTGACCTTCCACCATGAGCAGCGCTTTCGTTTTAGAGTCCTCCATCTCGCACGAGTACTCCCCCGCGTCCTTCATGGTGACATCGTGGATGATCAGTATGGACCGTGCCCCATCCTGATGCAGGTCGTATTTCTGGCTTTTCCGGATAGCTTTGCCATCCTTGAACCACTTCATATTTCCATTGGGTTTGGAAAATTCACAACTCAGGCTGACATCTTGGCCCATAGATGATTTCTTATCCTCCAGCTCCTTTAAAATCTCAGGTGTTTTTTCTGAGTGGGGGGAACAGTTATAGTTAAAAATCTGTGAATAGAATCATTTTAATTTCTTCGGAGGGGAGAGGCTTCCAAAACCTCTAATATCCATGTCACCTAATTATAGATTTCATAGACATTCGGGCTGGAAGGGTCCTCGGAAGATCATCGAGTCCAGCCCCCCGCCCCAGGGGCAGGAAGTCAGCAGGGTTCAAAGGATCCCAGCAAGGCAAGTGTCCAAATTATTAATTAATAACAATCACAATCACTGGTGATTATATAATATAATTACAATCACTTAATAGGTTGCAGATTTACTTTCAACTGCAAGGATCTGGGAGGAGGGGGGTTAGCAAGTGTTCATGTTCAGTGAGCATTAACTACCTGCGAGCTAGTAGTAAACTGAAAATTAGGAGTTGTCACTAAAGAACGTATTAGGTGGCCACAGCTTTGCAGCCACAATTAATTCCAGATGCTGATATTCATAGGATCACAGATGATGAGGGTGTGAAGGAACCTCAGGAGGTCACATCTAGTCCAACCCCCTGCTGCAAGCACGACGAGCCCCAACTACATCATTCCAGCCAAGGCTTTGTCTAGCTGGGTCTTAAACACCTCCAAGGATGCAGAGTCCACAGCCTGATCCAATAGCCTGTCCCAGTGTTTTACTACCCTCCTAGTGAGTAAGTTTTTCCTAATATCCAACCTCAACTTCCCTTGCTGCAGCTTGAGCCCATTGCTCCTTGTCCTGTCGTCTGCCCCACTGCGAACAGCCCAGCTCCATCTTTGCAGCCCCCCGGCAGGGAGGTGAAGGCTGCTATCAATCCCCCCTCTTCTGCAGGCTACATAAGGTTGGATCCTTCAGCCTCTCCTCCTAAATAGGATTTGCACCTGTAATTATTTGTATTTATGAGTCCAGGCCGATAATGAACAGAGATGGGCTTACTTTAAGCGTGCTCTAGCAACTGTTTGTTGACCGTCGTAGATAAGTATAAACTGTTCAAATATTTCCCTTCCCTACCCCCCCAGCCTTTCTTCCTGTCAAAATGAAAGGGGCAGTGCAGTGAGATCAGGATCCTGTCCTAAAATTTTACTGAGGCACCTTATGCTAAAAAAAAAAATCCAGTCCTAAAACCTCTCTGTACTCCTTACCTTTCACAATCAGCAAGGCCTTGGAGATTAAGTTACGAGCCGTGAAGACCACTTCTCCAGCATCAGCTGCAGCCACTTTTTTGATGTTGAGGTTGTATTTCCGACCCTTGCTAGGGGTCCTAAACCTTCCCCCACTTTCTACTTTAGTCCCATTCAACGTCCACTGGAATTCACCAACACTTTCATGGGACAAAATGCACTCAAAACTACACTCCTCTCCTTCTAGGACTTCGGTGTTCTTCAGGCGTTTAGTGATACCGATATTCAGCTCTGAAAGACAAACCGATGGTTGCTACAATGACTTAAGAGGAGGGAAACATGGCGTTGTTCATCACCGAGAGCCCTGACTATACAGAAGGGCTTTTCAAATTGCTGTAAAGGGTTTTATTGCATGCTAGGTGGTCAGGCTTTTATGTTTGAGGATTGGGAGATTATATGAACCAGAAAAGCACTGAATTCTTCACTTGTCTAGTTGCCATTGATAACAAGATACCCCTTATATGCTAAGTGTGGCACCTTCCTCCATGTAGCTGTGGAAAAAGGGACTTGGACTCCTGCATTACATCGAGCCTGCTCGTGGAGTGGAGTCGGCGCTGCCGGCAGCCAGAGAGGAAGACAGCTCTCAGTCAGGGGAAGCCTTCTGGCTAGTTAAAAGTTTCCTCTCATACTGACTCTGCAAATTGGGACTTTATGGGTTGCTTTCCACTTTGTGACTTGCGGTCCTCCCGTTTATGATGGAGATGGATTTAGATTCATCCTATTAGGTTTAGGAACCGAAAAACCCCGGCAGCTCCTTCTTTCTAACAGCAGTTACAAGGGCCAAAGGCCAGATTGCATGACTGCTTTTGGTTTCCCTGCTGGAGTCTAGGAGCCAGTTTCTATTGCTTCTGTCTGGTGCAGATGTAGACTTGGGTGCCTATGTGCGATTCAATCCCCCCCTGCTTGAGCCCTTGAAGAACTACTAATACAGGATGTAGGCAGGCCCTCTTGTTCCTTGCTAGGTTTTGTGACCCAGTCTTAAGGGTCAGATGATGGCCTGTTGCAAAAGGAGATGTTTTAACAGCTTTCCAGGGACTTTAGCAGGGTAGAAAATAATCACACTTAGGTGCCTATGTCTACTGTGATGCCCCAAAAGTGCAGCAGAACCTGGCCCCACATGAAAAACTGAACCATGTGAAACTTCATATTTTCTTCTTTAAATAACTCCATATCCCTGACCTTTTACACCACAGATTTCATAGATGTTAGAGCTGGAAGGGACCTCATGAGATCATCAGGTCCAGCCCCCGGCCCAAAGGGCAGGAAGTCAGCTGGGGTCAGATCACCCCAGCAAGATCAGCATCCAGGCATTTCTTAAAGGTATCCAAAGTAGGTGCTTGCACCACTGGATTCAAGACCTCTTAGTAACTTTTTTTAGTAAAAAAGTTATTTGTTATGTTCGCTTTGTATTTTTATTAAATACAGAGGGTTTGGAAGGACTTGATCCATAGTTGAGTCCACTTATTAGCTAACCTTTGCATTTGTATACATCAGTTTGCATCTCTGCTACATATGCACCCTCATAAACTAATGCCGAATACTTAAGGAAAGCCTTGCTTGATTTACACAATGTCCAGTGCATTTTATGGACACAATTAAGGGTCCTGATAAGTCCCTACACTGGCTACCTTTAAATTACCATGAGTTGCCAACAATTTCAGTACACGGCAAGCTTTCAGAGACCACAGTCTTGTCTTAGAATACAGAATAAGTCTGTTCAGCTCCCACTATGCCATCTAGTAATGATTGATATATATTCATTTTATAATTGAGAACACCGAGCTGCACAAAAGATGACCTGTGACTCGAGGAATAATTGCATGCAACACCCAGCTATTGTCCCACCTCGGAAGAACAACGCCGTCTTTAGTGACACCTACCCTGAACGCTGACTTTTGACTTGGCAACATCGGTACCAATATCGCACGTGTATATACCAGCATCGTCCTTGGTCACATCACGGATAACAAGGCACAGGTTCCTCCCAGCTTGCACTGGCTCATACTTGTCACCACGGCTGATCTCCACATTGTCCTTCTTCCAGATAGGTTTGACCTTTAGTTTGGAGACCTCGCATTCCAGTTTGAGTACACCACACTCCTCAACAACAGCATCGTCCAAGGATTTCATGAAGACAGCTGGCTTCTCTGAGGGACGTTAAAGACAAATTCAGAGTGAGTACCCTTCCGTGGGGCTGCATAAAACAAAACCTCATCAACATTATCAAGAGGCAAAGGTTGAAATGTTTTGGACATGGGTTTGGAAAAGAAGGAGACTGCCTGTCTTTCAAGGCTGTGGGAAAGGAATGAGGAGGATGAGGGAAAGACTGAGAAACGACGCAGAAGAGTAGATGAAGCCACTAATGCACTGGGCAACAAGATTTGGAGTGAACAGACAAATGTGGAGCCGCCTGGTTTTAGCATCAACCCAAAAACTGAAGACATGTGAGGATGAACTTTCTGCAGGTTGCAGCTGTTGAAAGAGGGTTTGCTTGAGCCATCATCATGCTTGCTGAAGCCAGGAGGATGCAAATATGCAGCCTAAGGCCCTCCCATACTTTGTCATGGGAATTTATTTTGGAGGGAAAGAAACAAACACACGTAACGGCTCCTTGGTGGAAGGACAGAGGAAGTGAGAGGGGCAGTTCTGCACCTCCATGCGTAGGAGTTACCTGCCGCGCATCTTAGCACCCTGTCTCATGCATGCAGCTTTGCGGCTACTCCGTCTCGTTTGGTCTGCGCAGCCGTCTAGCACTAGGTCTTGAACTGCATGACGGCTCCCCAGTGCATCTGTTATGGCCCATGGCCCTTTAGAAGTGGGAGCTACCGCCTCAGAGCACATGACTCTAGCATCCTACTCAAGGCCAGATATAAGGCTGCTTGCATCTCTGGCAGGGATAGCCAAGAGAAGAGGTCTTGGTTCATCAAGACGGCTAAAGCAGTTGAAAGGTGCATGCTCTCCTCCCAGCTGTCTGAAGTTAGAGAGGGATCAGGTGATGCAGAGGGCTCAGGTATTGAGCATATAGCCAGCTTTGGAGAACAGCTGTGAACAGACTTGTGTCTGGGGTTTTATTTTACTTCCTCCACACGATGCATCTATACAACAGCCTATGCTGCCATTTTGTAAGGCAGGACGAGTGCAGCGGGTTAGCCGGATCCTGTACTCCCTTCCATGGATATATTGGTATTACTCCTGCTCTTACCCTCACTGTCACTGTTTCCCTTCATCCGATTTTTGCAGTCCTTTAGTTATCTGATATGTGTATGTTGGGAACAAGAACAATTTCAGACAGACTCAGAGGGGAAAGAGGAATTCAGATCTCGGACTGGGAATAAATTCCTCTGAGCATGAGCACACAATGCAGAGTAAAGTGACTTGGTCACAGAAGTGGAGCAGATGCATGATGCACAGTCTTATATCAGTGTCAGCTCCTCCACCCTGCAGTGTAGCTACACGTCAGCCAGTGGGGTGCAACTGTACTCCCACAGAAGCATTGAACCGTAGGGCTGGAAGGGGTCTCCAGAGGTCATCAAGTCCCACTAGGCTTCCAGCCATTGCTTTTCACAGCCCAGACACTGCGACATCCAAACTGGCCCTGAGCAGAGCTTATCCAACCTCTTCTTGAAAGCCTCCAACAGGAAAGTCCATGTTAAATGAGGCCATTGCACGGGTCACGCATCCGCTCTCCTACACAACTGCATCCCAGGGTAGCCATCTGCTGAGTGCAGACAAGCTGCTCTATCACTTTGAGGCCAAGCACTGTAATTAAACCTACTGTGAGCAGCCAACTTGGGACAACTGCCCTTTTTTAGAAATGTATTGCCTAGTAAAATCCAGTGCAAGTTGCTCCATAGTAACTGAGCTCCATCCTCAGCCCTTAAGGGCAGGAGCCAAGAGTATTTCAGAAGGATATCCAGAGTTTTTCAGAGAGATAGAGGGTCGGACCTGATCATCTGTTTAGGTCCCTTCCAACCCTAAGTATTATGATACTATGATTTCTGTTCCCAAAGTCCTTCAATTTTTCATTGTTTTTAAGGGATGTTGAAGAACAATGGCATAATATGCCCTAGGTATTGAATTAGTCAGGCTCCTGACCATATTTATAGCAAGTTAGTATAATGATTATTAGTAAAATAGATTTATTGTAAGATAGGAGCAGCTGTTGTTTTCTTTCAAGTACCCCGGGGTTCAGCTAACCAGAGTTTAATGATGAAGCTGCTATAATGATGGATACAATTTTGAAGTATGCTAACATGGAGGGGAGGAAAGAATTTTTTTAAGTAGGCTACATAATAATAATGCGAAATATTAGGAGGGCACCGAACAAGGGAAAAATCTGGCAGGATATCCAAACAAACAGACCAAATTTATGGCAGTGATAAAACCCTCCTTTCTGAATGATGCAGACTTTGAGTAGACAAGATTTATATGCTGCACTGGAAGGATGGGGGCAGGGAGAGGGAATAGCTCTTCTCTATCTCCTATATATGCTCCTAAATGATTTTGCAGGGTTGTGGCCATGACGCACCTATCACCTTCAGCTGAGCGCTCTCCGAGATCTTCTCAGATTTGATGGTCACTGTTCCCGTGTCCTCCGGTTTCACCTGCTTCATCGTCAGCATGTGGCACCTTCCGATCTGCTTGATTTCATTGTAATTGTTGCTGTAGAGGAGGCTATCATTGAGGAACCATTCCACGTCCTCATCGTCATGAGACAGCTCGCAGGAGAAGTTAACGCAGTCCTCCTCCTCCACCTCCACGTCCTGCAGGTGTTGAATTATTTCCACCATCCGAGCTGTAGGAAGCAAAAGGCACGTGCTCGTCATCATTGCGAACCATTCACAGATTGCACGGAGATCAAGTTGTACATTAAACCCGGCGTGTCAAACTTACAGCCGACCAGCTGGATCCGCCCTCTGGCCTGCTGGGCTACTGGTAGGCCAGGGAATTCGTGCATGTGGCTGGCGATGAACGAGAGCTGCAGCACAGTCTGTGGCCCCAGTAGCTATAGCATGAACAAGAGCTGTGCACCCCACCCCTGCTCACCCCGCGGCTGCCCGACCCCCCCACCCCGATGCTGCTTGCTCCACGGCCGCTGCGGTGGCTGTGCTAGTCACAACCACTGCTGCCTCTGTCACCACTACAGTCTGCAAAGAGCCAAACTGACTGGATCCGTCCTGGGGCTCCAATTTAAGTTGATACCCCTGGGTTAGACCTTCATTAGATAAAAAGACAGAAATAGCCATAAGAGCAGGGCCCAAATTCCCCTCCGACCAGCTGAGCAGCACCACGGCTGCATCAGAGAGTCAGGATCCCTCTCGCTCACTCTCCCCCAAGCCCCATGACTCTTGCATTACTTTTGACCCAGCAGCCTGGCTTCAAGAGGAGCAGTCGGGTTATTCCCTAGACTGATGATGAGGGCAGTCTTTCAGGAGGTGGGAGATGAGCATTTCAACCCCTCAGGCAGAAGAGGACCTAGAAGCCACGTCTCCCATTATGGGGGAAATGCTCTAACAGGGAGGCTGCAGTGGAAAAGGGAAGCAGCTCCATGCCACTTAGGAAGGTGGGTGCTCTGCACCCTAAATTAGCAATAGTGACTAGGACACACAATCTAATTCAGGGAATTAATCCCCATGGGAGGGCTGGGCTTTGTGCTTAGCATTTGCTAGTAGCTGGTTCTAGGCAGTTCCCCACCCCGTGCCAAGGTGCTCCGAATTACCCTCAGAGTTGCCTATTCTCCCAATCAGCCGTATTAAGATCCTAGGCTCCTTCTTTTTGGATCACCCTCCCCACCTCAGGCAAGGTGCCTGAGTTTTAAGCATGCTGAAATGTAAATTGGAGGCACCTATGAGGTCAATCTGAATCTGACCCAAAGTGACTTGGACAAGGTCACAGAGGAAGTTTGTGGCATATAGATGGGAACTGAACCCCTTTGATCTGGAGTCACACGCCAGTGGCATAACCATAAAACCATCTTCCTTGAGGCCAGAATAGTTCTGTGGAGTTGAGGGTATGGCACATTTTACTCTTAAATTGTCAGCATGAATCCAGTCCAAGGCAGCAACATCCCCATGTTATAAAAGGCTGCTCAATGACGTATTTAAAATCAGCCCAGGGCCTATATTATTTGATCTGGAGACTAAGGGCCAGATGTGATAATAGAGTTCATTTACAAAGAAGGTTTGTTATAAAGAAGATGGCAATCAGGTGCCAAAGAAGACAGGACAAGAAGTGATGGCTTTAAATAACATCAAGGAGGGATTAGATTGGATATTAGAAAGAGTTTTTCAACTCTGAGGGTAGTTCAGCACTAGGACAAATGACTTAGAGACTGGAAGCTCTGTCATTGAACATTTTTAAGCATGGGTTAAGCAAACACTTGTCTAGGATTATTTGGACAGGGATGTCCCTGGATTGAGTTACAAACTAGAGGACAATGAAATACTTTACTCGGCATCCTCCAGATGGAGGAGGATGGTTGATACAGGATAGCAAAAGCACAAATAATGGACATATGAAAAATATAAACAGATGCTGCCATGTTTTACAGGGATCAGATCCAGGCAGCACCAAGAAGCAGAGCCTGTAGTGCTTTAACTACATTAAAATATTGTTAGTTATGTGCACCTGACTGGTCTAGTTTTAAGGGGTGAACCACTGAAAAGTGTCAGGATACACTGCCATAACCCAGGCTATCGTACTAGCACTGCACCTACATGTGATATATTTGTTGTATGGCTGAGAACAAGGTTTTCATTACCTGGACTGCTAGTACAGCTCCTACCACAAGCATTATCTTCCACTTACAAAATAGCACTTTGCCCAAATGATATTGAACTTGTTAAGGAAAACTGGTAGAAACTAAGGATGTCTCTGCAAAGCCTAAGGGACATATCAAGCCACCAAGATACCTTGTGGGCCAATAAGAAAATACCCCACCTCCCACCCCGCTGTGAGTCATACCTTCCACGGTCAGCGTGGCTTCGGTCACTGCGTTTCCAGGTCTGCACGTGTAGACGCCGGCATCTTCAGGCCTCACCTTGACAATTTTGAGTTCTGCCGAGTGCTTTTCCCGGGTGATCTTGTGCTTGTCAGAGGGTTCAATGGGGATGTAATCCTTTAACCACTCTACTACCTTTGGAGAAGGCTTGAAGTCACAGGACAGGATGACAGAACGGCGCTCCAGGACGGTCTTGTCTTCCAGCTTCCGGGTGATCTGCACGTTGAGTTCTGCAAAAGAGGGTTGCAAAAGCGGAACGGGTAAGTGAAGCCTGAAGAAGAGACATGTTTCCATCTGGTAATATAAAAGAGACCTCATTGCAGTTAATAGATTTTGGATGAACTCTTTGGACTTCAAGACTTCCTACTGAAACCTTTCGATTCAAGAAATGGGGCTGGGAACCTACAAGAACAAGCACTCCTGGGACATTTCAGCTGTTTTCTGTGTCCTATAATGACTAAAATAAGTAATCTGGAGCAGCCTCCACTTTAGTGCATCTGTTTTTCTGACCCAGAATAAAAGCAGGAAATGGAGATGTGCACAAAAAGTGTGACAGCTGACCCTGAGATACAATTACAGGGAACACTGCACATTGCTGACCTCCCTTCTTTTATTTCTTCGTGCATTTAAATTGGGAATTATTTCTTAACTTCACATATGAATATTTTTTTTTAAGTTCAAACTCAGGGATGAGCTCAGTTTCCCATTATCTGAATCACCTTATATACTGCAAATACATGGGATCTAACTGCAATTGTACTAGTATTAGAGTCATGGATTTTTAAAGCCAGAAACACTGATGTAATCATTTAATCTGACCTCCTGCCAAACACAAGCCACATATCTCTGCTCTGTCACTCTTGTATTCAGTCCGGTAATTGTGGCTGAACTAACACACCATTTTGAGACTTGCTGGAGTGTTGTAGCTGTGTTGGTCAAGGATATGTCAAGAGGCAAGGGGTTTTATTTTATATCTTTTATTGAGGACGAGCTGCTGGACAAGCTTTTGGGCAGCTGGTCAAGTGACCTGGTCAGTAAAAGATATCACAGAAAGGCCCTTCCTGTTTTAAATGGGTAGTTAAAATGGCAGGTTAAGGGGTCCAACTGATGGAAACCGTGCATACGCACAGCTGCAAGCTAAGCTGAACATCTATTTTTCAGTAGAACGAGAAAAGGTTGCAAATCCATCTATGGCGTGATTCAATTAATTCTTGATCGCAAGCCCACCTCTGACAAGCAGGTTAGCCGTGGATTTTGATTTGCCGACTGCAAACTGTACGGTGCCCGTCATGTTGGCATTGGTCTTCCACAGAATCAGCCGATGGATGGTGCCTTCTTGCTCAATGGTGATGTCTCTGCCAGCCTGCAAGACTTGCTTATCCAGCAACCATTTGGCAGATTTCACAGATGGGATGGAGATCTCACACTCAAACCTGGCTTCCCAAGGCTCTGTCACATCCACATCAGTCAGCTCCCTTACAATATTGATGGATTGCTCTGGTGTGAGGGACGAAAAGCAAGAAAAGGAACATATTAGAGCATGGATTTAGGAAATGACTGTTTCGTGGTCATCATTCTCATTAGTGTCTACTGCCCTGAGATATCCATACATGTAAGACTATTAGTGCCGTAAGCTTTAAACCATCCTATGGAGAGATGTAAACGTTGTTCTTTTTTTCTGTATAGGAAACCACGTTACTAGGAATGATCGAACTGGGAATCTATGACAAAGCCCAGAAATGAAAGCCAGGTTGCAGTCCTAGTCCCTTCATGGCATATTCAGATGTCAGGACCTATCTACATGCCTTCAATAAGCACTTGAAAAAATGGCCAGGTACCTTCCACATAAAAATAAGCGCTGCTTTTGTCATCGATGGCATCGCACGTGTAAACATCCTCATCTTCAAAGGTCGCATCGTTTATGATGAGCGTCCTGTACACGCCGTCACTCACAAACTCAAATTTACGGCCAGGGCAGATCTCGATGTCATTTTTATACCACCTAACATAGGCAGTGGGGCTAGACACTTGGCACTCCAGGTAACCCCGGTGTTTCTCCAAAGCAATCTTATTCCGCAACGGCTTCAGGATTTTTATAGGCAGTGCTAAGGAAAGGGAACAGAAAACAGTTGGTGGGATTGCAACTGGACGGTGCCGGATACAAATCACTAGTGACGTGTTCTTTATCATTACTGATTAACTTGGATTGTGATTGGGACTCTTTTGAGCTATACGATACAATAACACACAATGACAAAAAGGATGGGGAAAGAGAGTATTATTATCCCCATTTTACAAAGTGATTCAAGCAACTTGCCCAAGATAACATGGGGATTTTGAACTGAACCCAAATGGCCTGGGTCCTAGGTTCATGTACTACCTGTCTGACCACCCTTTCTTTTCCTTTGTAACTGGCTATTTAAATTAGACACAAAATACTCTATGCTCAAACGCATGGCAGTGAGAGACGGTGCTAATCAGGCAGATGTGAAACTATAGCATGGAAATACCTTCTCAAAAGAAAAGATTTGTCTTTTCAAAATGTAAGGATGGTTCTTTTGCCAGAAAAAGAAAAGAAAAGGAAAGGAAGAAATGCCCATGCTGCAAAGAACTTGTACATTATTTAGTAAAGGAGACTACCTAGCAAAGAGCTTGATATTTTGCAAGAGGAAAAGCAGACAAGGGGTTACATTTTTTTCCCGCTCTCTTTTTAATGGAGCCAGGCTAGGATTTCGGAAGGCATTCACTCTTGTCCTACTGGCATCAATGGGAGTTAGTTAATTCGCAACAAACAGCTGTTTAAGCCATGCTCTCATTTCTGGTGTAATTACCATTAACTCTGAGGTGTGCTCGAGATTCTGCGTTTTCTGCTACAAATTTGATCAATCCAGCATCTTCCATATGGCAAAGCGAGTAAATCAATGAATGGGTCCTTCCTGTGAATAAATGCACAACCACACATGACCCACAATGAGAAGACAGTTTTCTTTTGACACTGAAAGTTGCTGGTCTAAGCAACGTTAGCTACAATGAACTGGTGCCCACTTCCGACAACGGAGAACCTGATCCCACCTCATAATAAGCACACTTTTATCTACTAAATAGGAAAGTAAACTTGACTCCTGCCAGAACAAGTGGCTTCCCAGTTCTGAATAACCATCTGGAAAATAGTTGAGTTAGAAAGCGATGTACATACAGGGCACATCTATACATATGCTTTACTGCACAGTAGACTAAATTGCTACATAGTAAAGCATCACTGTTTAAACGTGTGTGGCAATTAGGTTAGTGTGGACTAATTTACTGCACCATTGGATAGTCCTATCAGACACAAGTACTATCTGACAGCAAAGTAAATTACTGCACTTAAATGCATGTGTAGACAATGACATCTGGATCAGTTTACTCTGGCTCAAATTGCACTGGAGTTTATTCAGTAGGGCTGTGCAAAGCTTCAGTCCCTGATTTGATTTGGTGGAGATTTGGCCCGATTCAGTGGCCGAGTCTCTGAATGTGTATCGAATCAGGAGAGATTCGGAAAGATTCATCGATTCGGATATAGACACAGCTTTAAATGTTTTTTCTGCATACCTCTAGGAGTGCGAAGGGTTTCCCAGAGCGCTCAGCAGCAGACCCAGAAGTGGGCCAGAAGCACTCCCAGTCCACTTCCAGGTCCACTGGAGAGCATGCGTGGGCAGCCTCCCAGCTTGGTGACTGGTGCTTCCTGGATCTAGGAGGTACCCCTGTGGCCGATCGCCAAGCCAGGGGGTGCATAGGCCCTGCCCCCCACCGTGTGTTTGGTGGCGGACCTGGAAGTGGACCAGAAGTACATCCAGTCCACTTCTGGGTTTGCCGCCAAGCATGTGGGAAGCCCTGCCACACTCCTGTGGGATACTCCATCCGCCCCAGCATCGCAGTGTTCACGAGCCGTGCCTGGTACCTCAAGGTAAGTAGAAAAAACATTTAAAGCTGTGCATATAGCCGAATCGCTGATTCTCTGAATCAGCATTGAATCTTCAGATTCGGATTTGGCCAAATCGAATCGGGGACAGTGATCCAAATCAACTAATCGAATCACTGTCCCTGATTCAGGACGAATCCAAATCTGAGTCAAATACGGCTGGTTTCACACACCCCAATTATTCAGTCATTTTACTTGCCCATGCAGACCTGTTCACATGTATTTAAATATCCATCCAGTTCCCTGTGTCTTAGATAAAATGCACCACAATCATATTGCTTAAAACTGGTGGTCCCTAAACTCGCATCAATGTTCTCCCATCCCTCTCATTTGCATACACGCACATTTTCATCCCGAGTCGCTCGAGAAGCTAGGAGCCCCTTTTGCGTGATGACAGGAGAAGAATGGAGATGGCTGTTTCCAGAGTCCAGTGTAGGTAAGTGTTTGCTTCCCCTCCCTAGGACCTGAGTGTGTTGTCTGATCAGGAATGAGTGAACTGTTCTGACACCCTCCATCGTGGAAGTTAACCATGCAGCCATTACACTACAGTCCCGGTCCCACTTGGTTGATACTTGTTTGAGAACCATAAAACGTTTGTCACAAGCAGAAAGTCCTTGACCAAAGAGTAGGACTCAGTTCTTTGTTCTCAAAGCCATTGCCATCTGTCCTTTCCCTTTTCTCTGCCATATATCCCACAAGCATGTACCCACATGTCCTATGTCGACCCATGTCCTGTATGTGAACCTCAAACCATGTTACCACATGTTTACACCTTACCGTCTTGACGCATCTTGATGTAGTCACTGGCCTTCTGTTTGACATCATTATTGTACCACTGGATTTGAACCTCATCATGCGAGATCTCACAGACAAAAGTTGCACTTTCCTTTTCACTCACTTCCACGTCTTCCAGTGGTTTCACGATCTTGATATCTCGGGCTACAAAATAATAAATGCAAGTTAATATTTGGCTCCTTCTTAACTTTGCAGAACTCAATTATCTTTTTACACAGCAGCTTTAAAAACAATGCGATTAGATCTTACATTTTAATCTAAAGCTGCTCCCTTGCTACTTTGCATCTCCTTCTAGGGCATGATAAATTTTACAGCTACTATTGATACATTATCACCTATACGTGTATTTCACAGGGCATGATAGACATATTTAATAGATACTATTGATACCTAGATTTATGCATGGATCCATGTCAATATACCTAGTGGAGCAAAGTGGGTCATAAAACAGGGTACAATTTGGTGCTAAATAGACACTTGGGCCCTTTAGCACAATTCCTTGTAGGACCTTTTCCAGGCTTCAGAGAATACAAACACATTCTAGCACAAGGGCGGGCAATTATTTTGGGTGAATGGCCACTTACTGAGTTTTGGCAAGCCATTGAGGGCCACATGACAGGCAGCCAGGGGCAGCTAAATATTCATTTTCTAAATTTTTTAGGGGCCCTGCAGGCCAGATACAATGACCTAGTGGGCCACATCAGGCCTGCAGGCCACATTTTGCCCACCCCTGTTCTAGCAGACAGACGTTGGTCAGTCATCATAACCTCTCTCCCCGTCAGAAACAAACTGAAATAAAAGAATGCTATCTACAGTAATGTGACCTTGTGGTGATTACGGTTGGCATGAAGAAGCCTAGGAGTCATCTGCCAGAGAAACTTAATCACCTGTGTTACCTGTCAGCTCCATGTTCTTGGGGAGCCCTGACACAGGACACAGACTGTCTGACTCACAAAGAATCGCCCCCCCCCACCTAAACAGAAACTGATTAAGATGCAGTGAGAGACACACCTAAAACCCTCCAGATCAGGGTGACAGAAGTGCAACAACTGCTCTAGGGCTCATTTGCATCGGAGATGGGAACAGATGACCATTCATTTACATGAGAGATGGAGAACAGAAAGCCTGAAGCAGAGACTGCAGTGAATTCTGCGATCAGCCAAGCAGGGGAGCACTGCACGATGGGGAAGCTGTGCTCCAAATGCTGATCAACCCCCATACCCAGCTCAGCACTTATCAGACCAGTTCTAATCTGGATTTACAAAGGACTTTTCCCCTCCACACAACCCCCCCCCGCACGTCTAAGCAAGAAGTAAGTTTACTAGGCATCTCGGGCCGGACATTCCCGGTCCCACTAGGGGAGGCCTGTGTAAACTGAATTGGCTACAACTCGGTTGCCGGGTTAGAGAGCGCTGAGGCAATAACCGAGTCTGAGGGGGTACGGGCAACATTTGAACAATGGCACAGGGTTCGTCACAGCATCCAGCCTGTTGGAGCCCTGACCACAAGTGTTGTCATACTTTTCCCGAGGACGACTGGTGGAAATCCTCTCCACAACAGGTTATGAACACTCCAGTAAGTGCCTTAAGTCTGTTAAAAGACTGATAGTAAGATCTGGAAAAGCCAGGCTAAGCTGAGGCTTGTTCACAGCAAGTAAAAATCCAAAACCCTGATGCTGCAAGCTATTGTTTCTGAAGACACCAGGCGATGTCCCGTCAAGTATATCTGCTATCCACAGGAATGTCAAGCTGGCTCCAAGTAGGTGTTTCCTGAGTATCCATCAAGTTCCTGAGATGCTCCGCCCAGATAACCCCTTGTCAAGAGAAAAGACAATTTGATTTACACTATTGAGAATGCTTGAAAGAAGCTGAACTGGGGGTACAGACATCTGTAAAAGCAGCAGCAGTGTGTGCTGACACCACCCGCTTTCTCCTGGAGAGGCGGCAGGAGGCAGATCGTCTCCCTTCAAGGATCGTGCTGAGATCTTTGACCTGTCGGCTCTGCGGCCCGAATGCCTGGGACTGGCGAGATCCCAGCTCGCTCCCTCTCTTCTCTTCTCTCTCTAAGCACAGATTTCTGAACTTGAACTGTATTAGTTAAGCTTGAGCTAAGTCTCCCCAAATACTGAGTGAAACCAGGGTATACTGTGACTGTTTGTGTTTGTTTTCCTTTGCATGTCTATCACTACCAGTGTCGATATATAGTTCATCTACTTAGCAATAAATAACTTTTATAGTCAAACTGGTGGTAACTGGGTATATTTTGCCTTCTTTACTTCTCTTTTCCCCACTTGCTCTGCAGCAGTGCCCCTCTTACCTAAGCTAAAGATCCCTGTGCAGCCCAGAAATACTGTGGGGTCTGCTCATCAAGAGGCTAAAAGATTGGGACGTGCTGAGTTTGAAACACATCAGGGGATCAGCTTGTACAGGCTGATTGACCCGGTTTGGCTCAGACGTGCCCTGATGAACTGAATGCTGGCCCATGAGGGTGTCAGCTGGACACCCAGCTGGATACAGAGGTATTCTGTTTAACTGTGTGCTTGTGTCTGGCTGTGGTTACTGTTGCTCTGATGAACTGATTCTTGGCATATGAGGGTGTCAGCCTGTCCATGCTGATCAACCCGGCCAGGTCAGGCGTGTCACGTTAATCTGTGTGTGTGTGTGTGTGACTGATTTGGGGACTGGAGGAACCCAGCCCCACTGAACTGAGTCCTGCAAGACAGCTCCAGTGGGGGTGAGGGCTTGCAGAAGGGAGAGATACAGCTCCATACAGAAACACCAGTAACACACGCAGCACACTGACAGAATTACCCAGACCCTAGCCCTAATAAATGAGCACACCCCAAAGTAGCGGGCAAATCTGGTAACACCTGATCATGAGCCTTAAGATGGTTTCCATTGCAGATCAGGGTGAAGTTGAGCATTAGCTGAGCAAGGTGAAGGAACTTGTACAATGCCAATGTGCATCTTAACCAGTAACTCGATAAAGGCACAGGCCCAATTCCTACTCCTAGGCTGTATTGTGGCTGCTTTGCACAATTAGTGGAGGTCAAGTTAACGGATGAGAGGGACTTGGGGGGTCATCACTGACCACAAGATGAACATGAGCCTGCAATGTGATACTGCGGCTAATAAAGTGACCAAACCGCTGGCGTGCATCCATAGATGCTTCTCAAGCAAATCCCGGGACGTCATTCTCCCCTTGTACTCGGCCTTGGTGAGGCCGCAGCTGGAGTACTGCGTCCAGTTTTGGGCTCCACAATTCAAAAAGGATGTGGAGAAGCTTGAGAGAGTCCAGAGGAGAGCCACGCGCATGATCAGGGGTCAGGAAAACAGATCTTACGACTACGGGCTGAGAGCCATGGGGCTCTTTAGCCTGGAAAAGCGCAGGCTCAGGGATGATCTGACGGCCACCTATAAGTTTATCAGGGGTGACCACCAGGATCTGGGGGAACGTCTGTTCACCAGAGCGCCCCAAGGGATGACGAGGTCGAACGGTCACAAACTCCTGCAAGACCGTTTCAGGCTGGACATAAGGAGGAATTTCTTTACTGTCCGAGCCCCCGAGGTCTGGAACAGTCTGCCAGCGGAGGTGGTTCAAGCACCTACACTGAACACCTTCAAGAGAAACCAGGATATCTATCTTGCTGGGATCCTATGTCCCCAGTTGACTTCCTGCCCTTGGGGCGGGGGCTGGACTCAATCTTCCAAGGTCCTTCCAGCCCAAATGTCTATGAAATCTATGAAATAGTTGGGTACCAGAAGAGCCGCCTGAGGGTTCAGGGCCACCAAAGTGACTCCTATAATATTTCTTTCCTGCATCTATCACAGCAGATGTAGCCTATGAAAACTGGCTGTGAACAGGGCTTCCCAACAGCTCAATGATCCATGGCTCTTCAGCAACGGGTCCTGGAAGCTATAAGAAACCAGTTCACACGAGAACAACCTAATCTGTGGACAGAGATGGGTCTCCCACGCAGCAAGGCCCAACTCCGAGGGAGGGGAAAGGTAGCCTATTCCTTCTAAGCACTCTCCTTTCCAGCAAGTTATGTCAATGGCCACAGCCTCGGTTGGCTTTTCATAACCATAATGAAAAACATAACTTCCACTTAGAAAAATAATGGCTATCGGCCCAAATTCAGTCCTGCAGCTTGATTGTGATCTCACTTGCGCAGGTGTTCAAACACCGGTTGCTTCTGTTTTCGGTTCTAGCGACACTGGAGCGAGACCCTTCTGCAAGCAACGCCATCCTCTGCTTTCCTGTCCACTGTATCCTTTCACGGCCCTTAGGGAAGTGCCCAATGCGCCCTGAATGACTCTTAACTGTCTACAATTTCCTTTCTGGGCTCACAGGCAAGCAAGCTAGCGTTGAAGCTCCAACAGACCCAATACATTTACTCAAAAAGAAAAAGGGAGTTTAATAAAGGGCAGGAACGGGACATTTTGAAAAAACATTCAGCTTAACGTGAGTGGCCGCACGATGGCAGCACAGAACAAGCAATGAAAAGAGGCTGCAAAAATGTAGCTGGGAAGTGATATTTCCAGACCCCTATTACAATCAATCCAGTAACCTGCCGTTCACATCTGAAGCTTCAGAAGAAAGTGGGAAGTAGCATCAGGTATCTCTTAAACGTCATAGAGGACAAAAGCTCCCCTTGGCAAAGTAATGAGCTAAACTCCTAAAGCATGAGATGTGACTACCTTATCTAATCTTATCTTAAAGGGGCACACATGCAGAGGTCCCATGTCCATTTCCATCCACTTCTTACTTAGGCAAACTCCCTCTGCTTCAAGGGAGAAAGCTGAACTTGAACGTGCTAGTCCTGGCCATTAGCCCACTGCTACGTAGGATGGTATTCTGCTATTTTGCCACTCATTTGTCATCACCAGTAAGTTATAAAAATCTAAAGACAAGGTTAAAAGTAAGATGGAAAATGACTGATTCCCATGAGGCATGGAAGAAAGAGTTGACACCTATTTATTCAGGGAAAATGCAAACAAGGGCGAATGCTCTAGGCACTTCCTTGCTGGGAAGGGAAAGCTGATCTCAGCCACCAGGGACCCCTGTCCTGATCTGGCTGTCAGATAATGCAACTGCACCCCACATCTGGGGCATTTCTTCTTTTAGCCAAACTTACCATGGACCCTTAGGTTAGCTGAAGTCTTGTCATCCCTTGCATCACACACATAGGTTCCTTGGTCATCACATTCACACTTGTGAATAATGAGGCTTCTCTTAGTTCCTTGGGAAGTAATTCCCATTTTTTTACCTTGCCGCAACTCAGATCCATCCTAAAAGAAAAGGACCAATAGCAAGGCATCACTGCTTGTCCCTTACTTTGCGCATGCACTTATTTCTCATTGACTCCAGTGGGATTTCAGCACAGATATAAAGTAAAACACATGTATAAGTGCTGCACTGAACCGCGGTCAACCTGTGGCATGGGTGCCACAAGTAGCATGAGCAACCTCTGCGTGTGTGGCACATGGACGACTGGGGAGGAGATGGGCAGCACAGCTGCAGAAAGGAGAGAAAGCAGAGCAGGAAATCAGGCAGGAAACATAGGGCAGGAAGCAGAAAGCAAAGCAAGAGATCACAAGGAGCAGAGCACAGAACAGAAACAGAGCAGCACACCAGGCAGAGGAAGAGGAGCAGAGTGCTGCTTGGGGAAGGTACAGGGCTAACTTGTAGCATGCCTGCCAAAAAGGTTGGTGCCTACTGGACTAAAGTATGCATTTAAAATGCCTGGCTGCACTAGAAATGAAGGGTACTCATCAAAACAGCATGCAATTCAGCCCTGTAACAGACCTGAGGCAGGGCACTTTTATCCCTGTTTTACAAAGGGATCAACTGGGTTTAAAAGATATGCAACAAGCCCAAGGCCAGACAAAGGACCATTGGCAGAGTGCAAATAAAACCCAAGAGTCCAAGATGCTCATCCTGAACTGTAACTACCTGTAACACTGCCTGAAAGCTAAAGGAGGTAGAAGAAACCTGGACTGATCTGCCTCAGCATTCCCCTTAAAAATGCAACACAAATCTGCAAATCTGTTAACAGTCCAGAGACGCCGACCATGTGCCCCCATAGAAACATCCTTAAAGATCTGGGAAGTAAAATGTTCCCAAAATACGTCTGACCCACTGGGCAGGTAACGAGAGCTGAGGAGCTTTGGTTAATGGCAGAGAAAGGCCCACTTCCAGCTGCTTTTGAGTTCAGTCACTGCCTGCAGGGGGAAAGGGATCACATTCGGAAACAGGACGTAAGATCGTCTTGTCTGCAAGCTTTGTACCTTTAACCACTTGACATTTGCATTAGACCTGGAGAGCTCACACTCGAACTTTGCCTCCTCCTTGGCAATGGCTTCCACATCTGTCAGAGGCTGGATTATTTTCACAGGCAATTCTGCAAAGCAAAAGAAAATACAGTCAGGGGCAAGTGAGCCTTGAACAGGTTCTTTATTTTTTATTTAAAAAATCATTAAACTGTGTTGAGTGCACTTGCTGTTGGTTCACCATCCTTTTTTAATTTATATAATATATATCATTGCTATGACTAATCGTTACTTGTTCAACGAAAATACCATCGTGGCTTGGACTCAGGCCCAAGGGATGATAAGCAAGTACTGTGCCTAAATAACTGTTCTCTGAGTCTAACCCATCTTAATGGCTATACATAAAGATGCAAAGGATCAAAAGTTCCCCTGAAACAATAGTACTACAAGTTACTCATAACCACAGAAAAGAGAACGGTTGTCAGCGGGGATCTTCTGGAGAGAGTTAAGTAAAGATCAGACCAGCAGAAAGTAGGAATTGTGTACACAATGAGGGAAAGATTTGTTCTTATTTTGTATACTCTACAGCACAAAACATCTTCTAGGTATTTATAATGGATAATGATGATATGTGGCAGGTGTGAAGAGGTAGTAATTCATCTCAGCTTTCTTATTTTCTTTTGCACCTCAACAGTAAATAAGGAGCATAAGTATAGAGTATAAATATAAATGCCAATTGGCACAAACTGCAAAACAGAGTCACAAAACTAACTGAAGTTTCAGTTTGCTGACAGCTTATTAACAAAAAAAATGTTAAGTTCATTTTGGATTGAGCCAAAGAAAGCTTTTCAAAACGTTAGGAGGAATGTAAGTTTTTTACAAAATAATCAGTTCAAACAAAATATTTCATTTGAGTTGAACCAAATGAATTTGTTTTTAATTTTCAGCGTTCTTTAAAATAAGCTTGGAGGAGATTTGAAACAGGAAGTCATTTTTTCCACTTTCCTCTTTGAAAATGCCCAAATATTTTAATTTAAAAAAAAAAATTCCCCTGAAAAAACAGTTTGGCAATACTGACCAAAAAAAAAAAAAAAATCACCAAACATTTCAATCCCTGAAGCTGAACTCATGTAAGGTAGGCGGGGTGGGCGGGGAGGGGTTGCTTTGGCTGAAAAAATAAAAAAGCAGAATACTGATAGGTATGGCCCTGAAAACATCAGCTACTAGTGATGAATCTCTCTCTTGCACACACACGCACACACATGCATGCACAATCACTGGTAATGTATCTATGGCTCCAGTGCTTACTGAACTACAGATGCACAGGGCCAGGTAGAGCTCCAGACTGCAGAAGCAGGATACCTTTTATAGTGAGTCTCCCTGACGTATGGATGCCTTCTGCCTTGAAGGAGACAAGGCCTGCATCTTCCAGCTTCAAGGAGGAGAGTTTCAAGAAATGCCTCTTCCCCTGGACCCTCACTTCAACGTTCGCCCCTGGTTTCAGCCTCACGCTGTCCTTCATCCAGGTTCCTTCCACGTCCTCGTGAGACAGCTCGACCTCAAAGGTGGCTGTTCCTTTTTCAGAGACTTCCACTGGCTTCAGGCCTTTCACCAGATTGATTTGCCTCACTGAAAAAATACAAACGTGGAAGAGTTGGTTATGTTGCATTGAAAGGAAAGACAATCCTCTGCTCATTCTCTGTAGATAGACCACATCAAACAAACACTGTATTTTCCTACGTACAACAGACACACTTCCCCTCCATCATTCAGCTGCTGGAAATTGGTGTGTGCATTATAATCAAGAAATATGGTGACAACAGGTATCACCCCCCACCCCAGCAGGAGGCTCTTAAGGCGATATCTCTTTTTCTTCATTCTTTCAAAAATAAGATGTATATTTTATTCAGAGGCACGTGTCTATGATGTGAGAAAATACAGTATTCTGTCTCTGGTCCTCAGTATAACAAAGTTATTGTTCATTAAGTATGGAAGCATGTCACCGAGGATCCAGCCCCTAGCCCTATTGAATAGCATGATCTTTGCTGCTGAGATCAGTGGGTTAATCCAACAGAATGGGTCCATTGCTCAAGAAGCTCAATATCATCCACGCTGATCTTTCCAGAATTGAACTTGACCCCCATGAGCTTTGACGTAGCACTCGCATACAGGAACAGAGAAATTGCTGTTATGGATTAGACTCGCCACTGAGATGGCAGCCACTACCAAAGGAGTCGTATTCAAGTAGAGCAAGAAGGACCCTCGGGGCATCATCGCATCCAACCCCTGACTGAAGGTAAACCCTCTGTCCCTCTGCAAAGTCCCAATCCTCTTTCACAGGAGCTGGGCAGCTGCCTGGTGGGGCGGCAGGGGATGGAGTCTGCTCCCACCAGCCAGCGGTGGTCTGCATAATTGCTCCAGATGGATTTTGGTGTCGCAGTCCCTCCGCTACCGGAAGAGGGCCAAGGGATCCTTACAGTGATGGATCCTGGGAAGCAGAGCACTGCTACTCCATGCCTCAATGAAGCAGGCATCTGTGCTGCACCACGGACAGTGCCCAACCTAGAAGGTGTCCTGCGCAGTTTTGGACCGGGGCATCCCTATGTGTTGGACAAGATGACTTTAGAGTCCCCTTCCAGCCCTGCGATCCTGTGGCTTGAAATCCTGCTCCTCCTCTGCCCCGCAGAACTATATTTGTTCGACTGCCAGGACCTTGCCCAGGGACAGGAGGGCAGGGGCAGGACTTTTTCCCACAGGCATCTGATGAACGGATGATTTCTGGGGTTTGCTCTTTCGCTTCCTACTCTCGGCCCGAGACTCTACACTGCCTGCCCTCTAACAGCCACACGTGTCCTTGACTTCACATTTATGTGTATATAATTGAAACAGAGGGGTCTTGCGCTCGAAGCCACGAGACATTTCAAAAGCCTCCTGTGTACCTGTGATGGTGATGACCTCCCATCTAGGTGAGTGGCTATGCCACCACTTGGAAAGGGGAATGCGCTGATAGGCAAACAGGGGATATTTGGAGGAGGAGAAGGGATTCAAAAAACACCAGCTCAGACTTAGCAATGCCTCAACAGTCAACCCAAGAGCTGACTTCCACAGCAAGCCAGCCCTGGAAAGAAGGGCCTGGAAAGAAAATAATGTCTCATTTGGCAGATATCGTAAAAATGACACACGGCTGAGGAGGGGGGAAGAGCTTTTACAGGATTTACTTTAAAAGGGAATAATCTGAGTTAGAACAATGTCCAGAGATGCAAAAAACAAACTTCACACACAGACTCTCAGTATTAATAACTTAATGTAACTGGCCTGATTCCACTACTGTTCACACTCCTTTTATGCTGGTGAAACTCAATTCAGATTAGTGCTCACCTAACTGAGAGGAGAGCAGGTCAGAACAAGATTTTAAACAAAAACAGGCTCTTAAAATCAAGCCTTTTGCCCAAGATTTGGCCCTTAAAGACAACGGCCCAATTTTCAAAATTGCTGAGTTCTAAAAAAGGTTCCTTTGCCTGTGGTGTGAGCTGCTCGGTACTCTACTTTTGAAAAGATAACTATTTATTTAAATGCCTAAATATGGACTTAAGGGCATCGCTGCAGGCTTCTGATTTTTAAAACCTCACTGGGAAACCAGCAAGAGATCAGAATGACAATAGTGTAATAATGCATAAAATCTGGCTGCTATCCTGTTCCCTAGAAATCTTGCCCTTTAAGTAAGGCACGTCTGATCATAGGCAAAGAGAAGCCTTTTAACAGCAGCCGGTTGTGATGGACCTCCCTGCCCCACCAGACAGAAACATAGAAAAGTAGGGCTGGAAGGACCCTCAGGAAGTCTTGTAGTCCAACCACTTGCTCATGTTAAGCTAATCCCTGTCTAAAACCCAGGTAAATGTCTAATGTGCTCTCTTATAAACTTCCAGTAAGAGATTCTCCAACCTCTTTGGAAAGCCTATGTCTCATAGCCTGAACTCCCATCATAATGAGGAGGTTCTTCCTAATAAAATGTTTCTTCAGAGCTGTTCCTTGATATCACAGGGGTGCTTCCTCTTTGACCAGCTATAGTTCCTCAAAGATCAACTGGGATAGTCTCAATTCGGTTTACAGCTTCTTGTGTAGCCAGCTCCCATGTACACTGCCCAGTATCAATGGACACCGCAATTAAGAGCTATATCATGTGAAGACATTAGGTGTAGGTGATGAAGGGGCAAGCAGGGCTTTTGCACAAATAACACACACACACACCCTACATACGCCTCCATTTCAGGTCGTGAATTCAAAAAGATGTAATGGGCGAACTCATTGTGTGCCAAAGCCAAAGGAGTAAACCACTCATGGCACCAGTTAAAAGCAGCCAACCTCCTACCGTCTCAGTAGTGGGTGAGATGCCACTGCCCTTTGGATGGATTTTGTTTTTAAGAGTCATCTGTGACAACTAGCCAATGCCTAGAAAAAGAAGTAACAGAAGCCACAGCTTTAACATGGCAACAAGGGCAAAATGCTTCGCTGGAAGGAGTGCCAAATGTCACCTATAGACTGGAAAATGCCTGGAGAGACTCTGCATGCAAGAAGACAGAGGATCAGACCGTGTTCTCTATACTCAACAGTATTATACGCTCACTGCCAGTAAGGGCACAGCTAAACAGACCGGCACAATCAAGACAGAAGACCAGGGACTGCAGCCCATAACTACCTGGCATGGCACAGGTCTTCACAGGTCTGGTCTAAGCTACAAAATTTTGTCAGGCATACCCTTGTTGGCTGCAGGGCAAGACAAGATCACGACCCTTGGACAACATAGCCATGCCGGCAAAATCTTAAAGACAGCCAGGCTTTTCTGAGTTTAGCTCATGTCATTCAGGGACGTAATATATTTATGCCGGTGTAACTATTTTGGATGGATGGACAGATGGACAGGGTCAACTGTAACATGGACAGGTCCCAGTGTCTCCAAGAAGGATACTTCCAAAGACATCCATTCCCACCCACATGCACCAACACTGGAAATGCAACAGGGAGGCTATTCTGGGGTTGCTCCACATCCCTGCTCCCTGGCACAGTGGATGTCTTGAGAGTAATTGGAGAGGGAACATGTCTGAAGAGGCTTCATATCTGCTTTTCTAGGTCAGGCATATACATGCAGAGGCAGGTAGGGGCAGTGTTGAAGGGAAGATCCCTGCCTGGACACAGCATGCACATACCCAGTGTGTCCAGGAAGCTTCTTTCCACTGCAAATGTTAAATGGGCACTCGGGTCAAAGATGTCTTTAAAAATGTGAATTTTTATTTATGTGAATATATGTGAGTTGCACCCCCTAAAATTATTCAAATTGAGAGATTTTTAACTATTGAATTTGTTGCCTACTTTTTATATAATTCCTGTTTTAACTTAAATCTCAGTTCACTTTGTATCAGCCTCCCTTTAGCTTTTTCCCATGAACTTTCAAGCAAGCTGATGAGCACATACGCTCACAGAATATGCATGTATGTGTAAGAGTGTGTATTTTTCTTATTATCTGCATTGGCTAGACTACCTGCAAGACCTACATGATGGTAGCGCTCCATTGTACTAAACACTGGACCTACGCATGGTTAGAAATAAATCTTGCTGTAAACAGATCACAGGCAATGATTATGATCTACATTTTGCAGGTGAGGAATAGAGAGATTAAACTCGACTACGGTTACGTGTGAAATGAGGACTAAAACCTCAAATCAAACTCAAGATCTCTGAATTCCTAAGCCAACAACTTAACCACATAAAACCACTTAATCACATAAAACAAATATATGAAACACCATGTCTCCAAATTGAAGTAGTATCGCATGACAAAGGTGAAGAAGCCCTTGTTCTTGGCATATCAAGTATTAAATGTATTTATATGTTTGCTGACTGATCGACCACTTCATGCACCACTCTGCCAAAGAGACGTGGTAAGAATGAACCCTTAGAGGTTAAAAGAGAAAACAGAAGACAACTCCTTTTAATAACCCCCAAATTCAAAATAATCACCATCTGCTCACAGATGGACTGACAGGAGAAACAGAAGCCAAATCCCCTGAGGTTTTTCACTCATCTCAATCACCTATGCTGATTATTATTTGAAACTTATGGCAGCTCAAGCAAGACTCATTGGTTTCATTTTTATTTAATGATTTTCACTTTATCGCAGTCTTGCAGTGTTTGGCTGCAAGATCTGTGAGCTGTACTTGTGGCCTAAAAAAGGTTGTGAATTATTATTTTTAGTTTTACTTTTTTTAGTATTTTTTTTCCAGAAGCCGAATTGTGATCAAAGTTTGTATAACCAATTTCCCCCTTCCAGTGCTTTCTCAGCTTAAAAAGTATATAGCTCAAGTGGGCTACAATGAGGCCAAAATCATGTGAAATCAAAGCAGAAATAAATGAATTAGGACTGATAACAAGTCAAAGGCAGGAACAAAAGAGGATGCCTTCTATTATACTTAATTGCCTTTCCCCTTCAGCTGAAACTCTAAAGTCTATTGAACACGGGTAGCTTATAAACATACATACATACATACATATATTTATATACATACATACATATACACACACACACACACACACACATACACACATACACACACACACACACACACATAGGGGTGTAGGTTGTGGCCATGTTGGTTTAAGGACATGGGTAGACAAAGTTATTTGGGTAAATCTGATATCTTTTATTAGACCAACTCAAATAGCTGGAAAAATTCTTCTTTGCAAGCTGACAAAGAGCAACTATACCTGAAAGCTTGCAAAGAAGATTGGCGGGCAGGAAGGGGAGGGGGGGTCGTGGTGGCCCACCACGGGTGGAAGAGCCGGGGGGACTCGGGCTGAGGCTGCATCTGGCTGATTGCAGCGGGGAAAGGAGCAGGCTGTGCTCAGGCTGGGCTGGGCTGTGAGGCCAGGGGAGCCCAGCCGCTCCTCTAGGGCTGGAAGCAGGCAGCACTGATGGGGGAGCCAGGGGAGGGGGACCTGCACCACCCCCTGGGCTCCATGGCACCGCACCCCTGCATGAGCCGCCAGGCTTTGATGGCCCCACTACCAGGCCCAGCGGATGCCCCAGTCACAGTGAATGCAGCCCTGGCTGGGCTGGGCCGTGGGACACTTGGAGCCTGGAGGCTTCTCCAGAAGTGGCACTGGGGAACCCAGGGGCACGTGGCCCCCAGGCTGTGCATGGGACGTGGATGGCTGCAGCTGTGGCCTCTGCTCTGCCTCTGCTCCCCACTTTGCTGCCCCTGCTTTGACAGTGCTACAGCAACACATGGGTCTCTCCACGGGGTGGGCTGGGCCAGGCAGTGAGGCATGTGTGTGTGGCATGGGGCTGGGTGTAGGGGTGGCATGTGGCTCTGTTTGTGTCTGGGTGTGAGCAGAGTGCAGCATGTGGTTGGGTGTGTGTGTGGCTGGGTGGGGGGGTGAGTGGATGGCTCGGTGGGTGTGGCTGGGTGTGTGTGTGGTATGTGGCTGGGTGGGTGTGGTGTGTGGCTGGGTGGGAGGGTGGCATGTGGCTGAATGCGTGTGGGTGGGTGTGAGTGGCTGGGTGGGTGTGGTGTGTAGATGTTTGTGTGTGTGGCGTGTGGCTGGGTGTGTGTGTGAAGTGTCACTTTGTGAGGGCATGTGGCTGGGTGGGTGTGTGGTGTGTCACTGAGTGGATGTGTGTGTGTGACTGGGTGTGTCTGTCGCATGTGGCTGAGTGGGTGTGTGTGTCGCTGACTGGGTGGATGGGTGGATGGTGTGTGGCTAGGTGGGTATGGCATGTGGCTGGGTATCTGTGTGTGGCATGTGGCACATGGCTGGGTGTGTGTGTGGTGTGTGGTTAGGAGGGTGTGTGGCATGTGGCTAGGTGTGTGTATGTGTGGTGTATGGTTGGGTGGCTGTGTGGCATGCAGCTGTGTGGGTGGGTGTTTGTGGCTGGATGTGTGTGGGTGGGTGTGTGTCAGGCATGGGGGGGCACATGGGACTGGACACAGAGCAGGTGGGGCAGTGGGATTGTGTGTGGCAGGACGTGGTGTGGCAGGAGCGCGGGGTGGTGGGTGGTAGCACTCCATTTCCGCCGCCCACCTGTCATTCTTGACATGCACTTTGCATGGGATAGGAGACATACATACACACACATACACACACACACAGATAGAGGGAGAGAGAGAGATCTCACTAGCACATACAACAAATACCACATTTACTTTGCTCATTTTTTATTCTCTAGTTATTTGGCTCACCATACACCCCCTGCCTCTAGTAGATTCATAGATTCATAGATTTCATAGACATCAGGGCTGGAAGGGACCTTGGGAGATCATCTAGTCCAGCCCCCTGCCCAAAGGGCAGGAAATCAGCTGGGGTCATAGGATCCCAGCAAGATAAGCATCCAATTTACTCTTGAAGGTGTTCAATGTAGGTGCTTGAACCACCTCCGCTGGCAGGCTGTTCCGGACCTCGGGGGCTCGGACAGTAAAGAAATTCTTCCTTATGTCCAGCCTGAAACGGTCTTGCAGGAGTTTGTGACCGTTCGACCTCGTCATCCCTTGGGGCGCTCTGGTGAACAGACGTTTCCCTAGATCCTGATGGTCACCCCTGATGAACTTATAGGTGGCCACCAGATCACCCCTGAGCCTGCGCTTTTCCAGGCTAAAGAGTCCCATGGCTCTCAGCCTGTCAGTGTAAGATCTGTTTTCCTGACCCCTGATCATGCGCGTGGCTCTCCTCTGGACTCTCTCAAGCTTCTCCACATCCTTTTTGAATTGTGGAGCCCAAAACTGGACGCAGTACTCCAGCTGCGGCCTCACCAAGGCCGAGTACAAGGGGAGAACGACATCCCGGGATTTGCTCGAGAAGCATCTATGGATGCAAGCCAGCGTTTTGGTCGCTTTACTAGCCGCAGCATCGCATTGCAGGCTCATGTTCATCTTGTGGTCAATGATGACCCCCAAGTCTCTTTCTTCTTTAGTGCTAGCCAACGTAGCACTGCCGAGCCTATAAGGATGCTGCAAGTTTTTCCTCCCAAGGTGGAGAACCTTGCATTTTTCAGTGTTAAACACCATGAGGTTCTCGTCTGCCCATTTGCTGAGCTTGTCCAGGTCAGCCTGGATCACCCGCCTATCGTCTGGCGTGGATGCTTTGCCCCAAAGTTTGGTGTCATCGGCGAACTTGGCCAGTCCACTCCTGACTCCAGTGTCCACATCATTAATGAAGATGTTGAACAGGATGGGTCCCAGGACAGAGCCTTGAGGGACCCCACTGGTCACAGGGCACCACGATGAGTGACTGCCATCAATCACAACCCTCTGGGTCTGACCACAGAGCCAATTTCCCAGCCAGCGGATCATGGTGGAGCCAAGGCCACAACTGGCCAGTCTGGCCAAGAGGTGATCATGGGGTACCAGATTGAAGGCTCTTTTGAAGTCAAGATATATGACATTAATCTCTTCTCCCTCATCCAGGTGATAGGTCACCTGGTCGTAGAAGGAAATGAGATTGGTCAAACAAGACCTACCCGCAATAAACCTGTGCTGGCTATCCCTTAGGATGTTAGCCTGGGCCAGTCCCTCAAGGATGGCCTCCTTAATAAACTTTTCTAAGATCTTCCCCAGGATAGAAGTCAGGCTAATGGGCCTGTAGTTAGCCGGATCCACTCTCCTCCCTTTCTTGAAGATCGGCACCACATTGGCCTTCTTCCAGTCTTCGGGCACTACACCAGAGCGCCAGGAGTTCTCAAAGACCCGTGCCAGGGGCTGGGCTATGACGCTCACCAGCTCCTTGAGTACCCTGGGGTGCAGGTTGTCAGGGCCGGCTGACTTGAAGGTATCCAGCTTCTCAAGGTGTTCCCTCCCGAGGTCAGCGTTTATGGAGGGCAGGGGATCCCCATCACCCGGATCTCCCTGTCCCATAGCAGGCATGGGCGTCCCATGGGACTGATGAAAGACTGACGCAAAGTACCTATTTAATAGGTTGGCTTTTTCCTGGGCGTCAGTTGTCAGTTGCCCCATCTGGTTTAGCAGGGGTCCAACGTTGCCCTTGCTTTTCCTCCGCCTCCCCACATATCTGAAAAAGGACTTTTTGTTGTCCTTGATGCCTGAAGCTAGTTGGAGTTCAGTTGCAGCCTTGGCAGTGACATGTGGTTTCCCGCATCACAGCCAGGGTCTGCTCAAAAACTCCCTCCCGACTGTCACGACAGTAGGAGGGTGGAATAAGCTGCCAGAGAAGCTGAGGAAACTCCTTTCTTGGAGGTTTAAATAAAACAGGCTCTGCAGGCATTTGTCTGGGCCAAGGCAGGAATGGCACAGTCTGTCTTTGAACCAGATAATCCTCGAGGGTCCAGCCCCGTGATTCTGTGGCTCTTTCCCAGAACTGCTCCATGGGGTCGGAGGGCAGCCGAGCAGCTGTCGCCAGAGCTGATAACTACCCTGTGCCTAGATACTCACACAGCAGCTCTTGTCAGCTGTCAGCAGTGAGGACTTTGAGGAGGAGGAGGATAGCGTATGAGCAGCATGAGAAAGAGATTACACAGACGCTGTTTCTCATGATGCAGTTTGTCATCAGTTTGGGATGCCTGAGTGCTAATCTGCTTTTTGGAACGCATGCAAACAATGCCATATAGCATGCTCTTCCTATACCAGTTATGTCTCTAACCTGAACGTGGCAAGCTACTGGAGCATGATGATCAAGTTCTTGTATAAACCAGAGAATTCATCACATGGATTAAAGTACGGGAGGATGGGAAAGGCAGGGAAAAAGACTGACTTGCATTTACAGAGCAGCATAGAGCTATTCAGGCTTGCTAAGCAGAGGACATGGGGTAAACTACTGGCCCAGGTGAAATTTATGGGAGTGTTGCGTTGAATTCAGCAGGCCCATGATTTCACTTGTGATGGGTAAAGCTGCATTAGAGGATTGGGGGAATTCAAAAGGTAAGGAGTGTGGTAATGAGATCAAGGGGCAAGTATGTTAGAATAAATCCTATACCCTTTTATTAAGGATGGGGTTTGTTGTATAAAACATTAATTAAAAGGGACACCCTAATATATATATATATGTGTGTGTGTTTAGAACTAGGATCCACACTACTTTAAGATGATTGAAAACCTGAACAGCTTACAAATGATAGGATTGTAGGAAAGTAGATCTGGAAGGGACCTCACAAGGTCATCTAGTTGAGCACCCTGCTCAAGGTGGGAAAACCATCCCATCCAAACATCTGTGTAACCTGCTTTTGAAAGTTTTCAGGGATGGAGATCCCACAACTTCTCTAGGAAGCCTTGAACATCTTCATAGTCATAAAGTTCCTCCTAATCTCCACCCTAGATTTCCCCTGTTGCAAGTGGAGAATGTTGCTCCTAGCCTGCTAATCCTGTCCCCTCCAGCCACAGAGAAAAAGCTCATCTCCATCCTCTCTATAATCGCCATGAAGATACTTGATGACTGCTAGGAAATCCCCCCACCCCTCAGACTTCTCTTCTGTAGAGTAAATAACACTACTTCTTTCAGCTTTTCCTCATCAGCTATGCTCCCTGAGCCCCTAATCATTTTGTCAGCCTTTTTTGGACTTGCCGCAACCTGTCCACATCTTTTTTACAGTGGGGCCCAAAACTGGACACAGGACTCCAAACAATGTCTCATCAATGTTGAACAGAGCAGAAGAATCACTTCCCTTGATTTCCAAGCAACACTCCTGTTAAAACAACCCAGGAGGAGGTTGGCCTTTTTTGCCAGAAAAGCACACTGTCAGCTTACGGTCCACTGTAACGGCCCCAGTCCTTCACTGGAGTACTGTAGCCCAGACAATTATTCCCCAGGGTGTATTTGTGCATGCAATTATTCCGTCTTAGACCAGGACTTCACACTTGTCCTTGTTGAATTTCTGGTTTACTACAGACAATTTTTCTAGTCTGTCCTAGTCATTCTGGATCCTAGCCAGTGTCTGCAACTGTACCCAATCTGGTGTCATCTGCAAATTTGCTAAGTGTGCATTTGATCCTATCATCAAAATCATTAATGAGGATGTTAATACCAGACCCAGGACACAACCCTGGAGAACCCCACTTGATACCTCCTCCCAACTAGACATCACTCAGCCCGATAAACCAACCGGTTTTGTATCTGCTGTATAGTACTTTTTTCTAAACTGTATTTCCTTAGCGTGTTAATGAGAACGCTGAGGGAGACGATGTCACAAGCCTTGCTAAAATCAAGGAATATCAAATCAACTGCTCTTTCCCCATCCACAGAGACTATCACCATACTATAGAAGGACATGAGTTTGGTCAGGCATAACTTCTTCTTGATGAATCCATGTTGGCTGTTCCTGATCACCTAGATGCTTCGAAATGTCTGCACAGCACAATTCAGGATCCTACCTAGAAATCCAAGCTACCTCTGAAGAAGCTACCTTGAGTACCAGAAACAGTGTAGCCATACAGACGTGGCAGTCCACATTGGTTCACGACCTGTGCCGAGAAGCAAGATATAATAGCCTTGGAGGAGCATGGTATTAATGCAACTATACTATTTCTGGTTCCCAAGCTAGCTCAGACTCAGATGGTTTGAATATCTATGCATGGCATTGCATTGCACCACATTGACATGCCAGTGCCCTAAAGCAGATACAAAACACAGCCATGTGGACCAAGGAAAGGTTCAGGAGGGGAATGCACTACAAAGATTACAGACAGATCACTACATTTACTTGACTGCTCAACACATGTCAATGGAAGAGGTGCTGTTGTATATTCACATCAACTGAATTTGCAGGGATGTTCTCCAGCGCATAGTTTCTCAACCTGTGGTACGTGTACCCCTGGGGGTATGCAAGACACAGGCAAGGGGTATGTGGGTACCCCAACACTCTCTTGCCCTCTTTTTCCCTTAAAACTAATGGCAAAAAAATCAGTGCGCTGCGCATTAAAATTCCCCAGTAATAATTTGGAGGGGTTCATCCCTCCTAGCTTTGGGCAACATCACTTCTCACCCAGGTACATACTTGAGATGTGCACCCCTGGTGTAAAAGGTGGCAACCCTACCCACACCAGATCAGATATCTGGCATGTCACAGTCGTATATACACAGCCCTTCTGCCAACATATAGCACACATTAGTCTGTAAACGCAAAATAAAATAACCTAGAAAGTTGAGTGTTGGGGTACTTAGTAAAATTTTCAGAAGTTAAGGGGTACTTGCTATTTAAAAGGTGGAGAAACATTGCTCCATGGGATAGGGTACATAGGAGAGGTGGGGATAGGGAATGGTGGAATGATCTGGCTGGGATCGTCTGATCTTGGACCTCTTTCCTGCCAGGGGCAGGGGGGTCGGACACAGTGATCCCTTGTGCTCCCTTCTGACTCTACAATCTATGAATGTATGAATCCATGATCTGGGGGAAAAGACAAAGTGAAAGTGGAGCAGGAAATGTCAGAGAAGTTGGACACAGGCTTAAGGGTGAGCAGAGTGAGTGAGGCAGAAAAGCAGGGGATCCTGGAAGGAGCTGGATAAAGCAAATAACCAGTTATTCATTCTCTGTGCTAGGGCTTATCCAGGCACTTGATTGGTAGGAGGATCGACTTGCCCTCCCAATGCCTGGTATGAACTACAGAGCAGGTGGCCGTTCGGCCGCATCTTACTTTCCACGTTCAGCTTGGCCTGGGTCTTGTCCTCAGGAACCTCGCAGCAGTAGAAGCCCCGGTCTGCAAAGGTGATGTTCTTCACCGTCAGGCTGTGCTTTGTCCCCTCAGCCCTGATCTCTAGGTTTCCACCCGGTTGCAGCACGATGCTGTTCCTCATCCATTTCACCGCTGAAGGCTTGGTCAGCTCCACCTCCAGAGTCACCGTGCCCAGCTCTTCGACTGTTCTGGTCTCCAGTTTCTTCTTAAACAGCACCGGTGCCTCTGGGAAAGGAAAGGAGACAAGATTAGAAGATGAGAGAATCCAGAAAACTGGCTATAAAATAGGGCTAAATGGGTTGAATCTGGGGAAATCAAAAAAAAGGAAGGTCCTAGAGAAGGAAAAGAGCATATCCAGCAGCGTCACGCAGTGGGCTTTACTCTAATGCCCAGAGGGCGGGTCTACACGAGATGGTACTGCACAGTCGTTACTGCACCTTGATTTAGTGCTTATATTAGCAAGCACTAAATAAATGCGCAGTACCTGGACAAACTGTGCAGCAGTGCTGGCAAATGTCTTTTAGGTAATGCTACTGTGCAGGGGTAAATAAAAGAATTTATTTTATTAAATGTAACATAATGTAATATAATGTAGCATAATATAACCTAATGTAATATAATGATTATTTTATAAAAATAATAGAATAATACTGAGCAGTAGTGTATTAGCAGAGTCTGTGCTGTGACACGCCATTGTGCGCTCAGTGTCTCAAGCAGACGCGCCAGAAAGGATGGGATTTTTCACACCTATTGCTAATCCAGTCAAGAGGAACAGAAATGCATGAAGCAATACACCCCATGGTGGAAAATCATAGCTGGGCAAAGGGGACTTTCAGTCTCTCACCTCGGACCTTGAGGTTGGCTTTGGTTTCCACACCCTCAGCTATGGCTGAGATTTCTGCAGCATCCTTCATGGTCAGGTCAGTGATGGTGAGGCTGTGGTTTGAGTCCTTCTTAGAGATCACATATTTCTTGCTGGCTTCAATTTTGACCCCATTCCTGTGCCATGTAATCACAGCATCACTGGGAGAGACGGTGCATTTGAAGTTGGCCTCCTTTCCTTCTTCACACACCGTGCTGAGAAGGCCTGTAGTGAACTTCACCACTCTGGGGACTGAGAGACAAGAAGGAAAGATTTTCACAGCACGTCCGTGGGATGACCCCAGCCCATGAGCACCTCAGAAGAGTAGACAGGATCAGTAATATCATCATTGGTATGAATAAATATTGCTTTGACAGAGATATTGCAACTTGAGCAGTTTGGGAACTGCGATAGGGGGTCAAAGGATCATAGAAAAGTAGCGCTGGATGCATAGGCACCGATTTTTTTTTTTGCTGGGGATGGTGGGACCTACAATGATGGCCATGTGGAAAGTGTTACGCATTTCAGGTGACAGCCCTCTTCCCAAGGGGGACCAGGGCCCTCGGTGCCCCTGGCTGGAAGGGACCTCAGGAGGTCATTATAGAAAACAAGGGTGGGAAGGGACCTCAGGAGATCCCATTTACTCCAAACCCCTGCTCAAAGCAGGACCAGCCCCAAGTACATCATCCCAACCCAGGCTTTGTGTAGCCGGGTCTTAAAAACCTCCAAGAATGAAGAGTCCACCACCTCTCTGGGCAACCTGTTCCTGTCTTTAACTAACCTTCCAGTAAGAAAGTTTTTCCTAATATCCAACCTCAACTTCCCTTGCTGCAACTTGAGCCCATTGCTCCTTGTCCTGTCATCTGCCCCCACTGAGACCAGTCCAGATCCATCCTCTTTGCAGCTCCCCGACAGGGTGTTAAAGGCTGCTAATTAAATCCCACTTCTGTCTTCTCTTCTCGAGTTCCCTCAGCCTCTCCTCAGAAGTCATATCCCCTAGTCCCCAAATGATTTTCTTTGCCCTCTGGACTCTGTCCAATGTTTCCACATCCTTTCTGTAGTGGAGGACCCAAAACTGGACACAGGACTCCAGATGTGGCCTCCCCAGTGCTGAATAGAGAGGAAGAATCACTGCCCTTCATCTGGTGGCAACACTCCTACCAGTGCAGCCCAGGATGCCAGTAGCCTTCTTCACAACAAGAGCACACCGCTGGCTCATATTCATCCTAATGTCCACTGTCACCCCCAGGGCCGTTTCTGCAGAGCTGCTGCCAGGCCAGTCAGCCCCCAGCCTGCACCGGTGCAGGGGGTTGTTCTGTCCTAAGTGCAGGTCACTTGGTTCAAGGCAGGTGCACCCCTATCCAAACCATCCCATGCACGTGCTTATCTAACCTAGTCCAAAAACACCATAAACAACCCTGTTGCCCAACTACAAAGCACCCAAGAATACCCAAAACTCCCTAACCTGACACAAGTAAAGCAGGGGAACAGGGCACTGGCAACGCCCTGCTACTGCAGGGCTGTTACATACACTTAAGAGATCCAAGGAAGATGTCTGGCTTCTCGTCACATGATTTCTCACTGACCAATTTCTATACACGAAGCCGGAAAAACACAGAAGGAAACTCTTAACTCTAGCAACATTGATACTCAGGATCTCCCTGCACATGTCGTGTTTCCTTCCTGCGGCTGGGCTGTCTCTTCATCATCTGTAATATGGGACCCTTTATTGCCCCAAATGCCACGTAAACTTCTGCATAAAAGCAACGATATCATGAGCCAGGGATGCTCGATGTCTAAGTGGTGGGAGGCCGCATGCAGTGGGGGCCAAGCTAGCATGAGCCACAACCCCTTCCCCAACTGCTGTACTGCATGTGCAGATGGATCCCCGCCCCCAAATCAGCTTCTCTGCTGCTTCCCATATATAAGTGCCCCTATGGGAGCTGTTTGTCCCGGTTTGGTTTTGGCACTGTACCTGTGAGAGTGACCTTAACAGTGCTCTTGTCATCTCGGGATTCACAGGTATACTCTCCCGCGTCATCAGCCCTAAGCCCCGTGATGGTCAGGATCCGCTTGACACCGTCCTCCCGGATCTGAAAGCGCTTGTTGGACTTGACCTCCACGCTGCCCTTGCGCCATACCACCTTCCCCTTGGGCTGGCTCAGCTCACAGGTCAGGCAGAGGCTCCCTCCTATCTCAGCAGTCACGGCTTCCGGTTTCTTTGCAAACTTCACAGGGATTTCTGTGATTCGTTAGAATGAACACAAGGGAGCTGAGCAAATCACCTTGGGAACCTCTTTTTTACTTTTAAATAATGGGATTTGGGGCACAAAGGGAAGTGGAAATGAAAGAGAGCGTCAGTAGTGGGCACCGATTCCAACTTGGTGACAATAAAATGGACATTTTAATCCTGAGATTTCAAAGCACTTCAGGAAGGTGGGTAAAACAGTCACCTCTATTTTATATTTTAGGACAGTAGAGATACAAGGAATTTGCCCCAGTCAAATGGAGATTGGCTGTAGCCCTATCCTTCTCTTCCTACCTGGGTGCAGTGATACAGGTTATAATCGACTGATGCTCCCTAACAGGAGACTGAGAGAATTGGCACTGGGAGATAATCCCTCAGTTAGTGAGCATCTAGCTAGCTACCAAGAGACAAAGGGTCTGCAGAAGCTGCCTACTGCTCCACAGTTAAAATTTACTGCTTAGTTCTTCTCATTCATGTATTTCTGTGTTTATTGAACCTAGAGACCCTCCTCTGGGTAATCAGAGCTTCTCAGCTAAAAGTCATGATGATATCTCAGTGAATCAAGTTAGATGGAAGGATTCATCCATTCCTGGGCCAGCCCTACTCCACCTCTCTGGGCTAGAGAAAATTTGCAACTGCTCCCTGGAGAAACGGGCAGCACATGCTGCTCCAGGAACAGAGCAAGGTACAACGGCTCAGGTCATGTGTAAACGAGGCTAAAACTTTGTTGAGATAGGCTGGGTCCTAAACTAGCCTACTGGGCATAGGAAGCACCTTGCTCTCCTCTGTATGGACCACTGGTTCTTGGCCTTTTTTAGACCCAAGGCACCCCTCTTTAGACTCAAAAAACCCCTCCAAAAATGCCAACCCTTATCTTCCATCAGTTTTTTTAACTACAGAAAAATAATAGAGCTGAGGACTATTGCAAAGACTCAGAAACCCCAGAACAGGGCAAAATGCTTGATGCCTATGGATTCCTCTTTGAAATCTCTGGGTTTATCTTAGGAACCATGGTTGCACATCTAACACCCTGCAGCATCCTCGGCAGGATCTTTGAGGGACCGCAGAGTGCTTTGGCACCATGGCTGAGAATCACTGGTAGAGATGTTGGCCAAAAGGTTTGGCCAAACCTTAGAGGGAGCCATGACAGCTGCAACACGCACGAGGGACCCAGACAGCAGAGCAATGATGGAGGAGAATAATTACCAGGTTTGACCCCTGGGCCTCACTCCCCCATGGAGACAAGTTTAGTTCTGGTAGGATTCAAGCTGGCATGTGCCTGCTGCTCCTTTCTCTCACCTTTCACCTGTACTTTGAACTCCTGCTTGTCACTCTTGGTCTCACAGGTATAGACGGCAGTGTCCTTGCTCTCAGCCACCTTCACAATCAGTGACCTGGAGGCCCCATCACTCTTAATCTCATATTTCTTGTTTCCCCTGATCTCAACCCCATCCTTAAGCCACTTAACTGCAGAAGTTTCAGGAGTTACTGAAGTGGCCAGTGTGATGCTCTCATGTTCCTGAACGACGATGGGCTCCTTCTGGACAAGTTTATTTTGGAATTTTGCTTCAGCTTCTATGGAAGCAATCAAAAGAAAAGTCATCGAACCACCTTTTCTTCTCCTTAAAAGTGTATTTCTCAACTGCTCTTTGTGCCACAATTCATACCGTAGGCCCACCATCCCCATGTAAACCCATCATAACCTGGAAACTGAGCTGAAGATCTGCCATTTGTTTTGTACCTTTTGTTGAGAGGGATGAAAGGAAATAACCTGTGCAAATACCCACACGCACGAGCATGTCCCACAAAACACTTGTTTTGCAGTGTGTTATGATGATCTTCGTTTCTCTCTTTCCTATTCTCACATCAGTCTTAGATCTAACTTAAATCACTCATGGGACTCAACACACCGTGTTGCCATGTCTCTGCCTGTTACCGTATCTGCTTACTGCGATTCTCGTCTTTTAGCTTTTCTGTCTCCCATAATGCACTGCCATGGCCCAAGGCAAAGCTTGTTAACAAGAGCTGTTTCTGCTAAGCAATCTGCTCTCTCTCCACCCATCATCTCTGTGCGTGGCTTTGTGATAACGTGTGCAAAGGAGACAATGCAAAAACAACCTGGTGCAATGCCAGGCATCAGACTGCTGGCCATATTCTGCACTCTGTGCCACCCAGACAACACCCATTCAGTCAATGAGTCAAAGCCATTTGTGATGTAGTTCATTTGAACTTAGTGATGTGACCCTCAGGAAAATCTTGGCCCGATTGTGGCCGGAAGTTAAGGAATATGAGATAGTCATACCATGCACACATCCCCATAATAACTCCCAATGACTAATTCTGCCCAATACCAGTGCCCAAAAGAAGAGCACCCACCGACTGCCTCAACCTTGACGGTCAGTTTTTGGCCCGCAACCTCACAGGTGTAGTCTCCAGCATCTCTCTTGTCTACACGCTGCACAATCAGACGTCGGGTTTTGCCATCTGACTCCAGCCTGAATTTCTTGCTGGGGATGAGCAGCTTCCCGTCCTTGTACCATTTGACTTCAGCTTTCTCCTGGGCCACCTCGCAGCTCAGGATGGTGTTCTCCATGACAGTAGCCTTTACCTCTTTCTGCACCTTCTCCTGGTTTATGAATCCTGTTTCTGGCTCTGAGTTAGAGACATGGGAAAATTAAAGATTGTTGAACGTTAGCATATCTGATGTGTCTTAGCAGATCTGCATAGTTCATCATGAAGCACGTCATTTGCCGACAGCAGTAGTCTCTGTTGGGCAGCTTTAAATATTTTGAAAACGGGTCATTCAATACAAAACTTCTTTCTTTTTCTGTTCTTCTCATAAGCATGAAATAAAATGATAGGGTAATCTTCCAGAACAGACCCCGTAACTAGTACAATACCCGTATCATTTAGCAGAATCCATTTTGGCTACTCACATCAGCACACATGCAACCTTAGGTGGTTGAGCAGGTCCTTTGATTTCAAATGCTTAAAGTTTTCAACCTACTTGGGCACCTTGCTCATTTTGGACCTAATGCACCAGTCTAAGAAGTTGCTGGGTACCTTCCAGAACAGAAAGGCATTTCACCATCTGGGAAGAGGCATGCCTCACCCTGAGGTTGGGATCTACATCTTAGAATGAAGAAAACATCAAAAAATAAAAGAATAAAAATCAGAGTTTTGGATCAGTCTGGATGAGCACGGCACTTCAAAATGTGAATACTAAACCTGATTTGATCTCCTCTTCTTCTAAGCCAGGTTCCAATTTTTTTTCCCACTCAAGCTGGTAATGCTACAACCCTAATACAGGAAAACATCTAAAAACACACTTACAGATCAACACCGGCCTATGTAACTTTCTGAACAAAGACATTGTCCTAAACTCTGACCTGTCAGAAGGAATTTGGTGTGGTAATTAGGGGGTATGTCTACACATACTATTAATGTGAAGCAGTAAACTCTGGCACAATTTGTGCCAGGGTTTATTGCTCCTGGTGCTGTATTTACACGTGCATCTGGGACTGCAGCACATCGAGCCAGGTTAGAGCAGCCCTGGCTGGCAGAGGATGGTGGGGTCAGCCTGCCACGCCGGGGCTGTTCCAACCCAGCTCAGTGTGTTTCGTAGGGGCTGGCTGGGGCACGAGCTAGCCAGCAGGCAGCCCCTGCACTGAAGCACACTCGTGCCCCTGCCAGCACCATCAACATCCACACATGCATTGCTGTGCACTAGGTAACACCGCCATAGGATAGTACTTGTGTTTACACCAGTGTTTCTTAGGTTACTGCAGCCTAATAGGGCCACACATGTGGAAGCTGAGACTTTACCGAGGAGCTAATTAGTCAGCTCCGCAGTAAATGTCTCACGTAGATGCACCCAGGGATTTTGCAGTTGGAGCCAGGAGGAGTCCAGCGGAAAAAGTATAATGTGACTGTTTTGTAAAACTCAGTATTTGAGGCAACAAAAAAGCACAGCCTGAATTTGAGTGCTGAGAGACACTTCAAGCTGCTTCCATCTGACGTGGTTCATCCCCCCCACCCCCCGCCGCCCGCAATGGGGCAGAAACCTCAACTGGATTAAGCATCATTAACTTCATTCTACCATAATAAAAGCTGTGGCATTTCCGGCTGTGTGTCTGTCTGTCCGTAACGCTCCTGCCCGACTCCACACGCACGGCCCGGAGCCTAAGGACAGACAGCCATAGAGGCAGAGGATGAGCAGAGGTGGTTGGGGCCAAGATGTGTTCCCCACTGTGGGAAGTGGTGCGGGGAGAGCCCCAGGGTAGGGGCTTGGCTTGCTGCCATGCGGGGGGCATGGCATGTGGGGGCGTGGGGGGAGCATAACGCACGGCCGCAGGGTGCGGGGGACGCAGGCAGCATTGGCTGGGTGGCATGTGGCCACAGGGTGGGGCACATCCCCCAGCCCGATCTCTGCACGCCCCCCTGCGGCCATGCCCCACCTGCACAGCCTCAACTCCCAGTGGTCATGCACCACACCACCCTGCACCCCCTGCGCCACACCCCAGGGCCACTCCCCGCATCCAGCGCGTACTCCCCATGCCATGCCCTCAGGCCGCATGCCACCCCACTCACAGCCATGCACCACACCCCACCAAGCACTGTGCACCATACCCCAGGGTTGCTGCCCGCACCGTGAGGCCACAGCTGGCGGTTCCTCCCCCCACCATGGATGTTCCCCGAGTCTGCACCACATCCGCCCATGTGTCCTGCACCACACCCCGGCTCTACTCCCTGCAGCACGCAGCTGGCGAGCGCTTCCCACAACATGGCCACTCCCTGTGCCACGCTCTGCAGCCACCCCCTCCACCCCCCACTCCCCACACAGCCAGCCACCATGTCCCTCCATGAGCAGAGCACCAGGAAGGTGGGGTGGAGCAGGGCACAACCCAGAGCAGTAGTGGGAGCGGGGCAGTCCGTTTTCAGACTATGGCAATATTTTGGGGGATGGAGATGTGTCCTTCCCACCTGTGACATCAATCTTGAAGGTCAGCTTCTGGCCTGCAGCCTCACAGGTGTATTCTCCAGCATCTTTCTTCTCCACCCCTTGCACAACCAGGCGCCGGGATTTGCCCTCAGACTCCACCTTGAATTTCTTGCTGGCAGTGACCAGTTTTCCATCCTTGTACCACTTCACTTCAGTCTTGGCCTGGGCCACCTCGCAGCTCAGGGTGGCGCTGTCTGTGAGGGCAGCCTTTACCTCCTTCTGCACCTTCTCCTTATTTGCAAACACAATTTCAGGTTCTGATACGAGAGAACGATGCAGCTGAATTATAACCAGAAACTTAAAGCTGCCAAAAGCAAAACAGTTCAATTCACATCTCTAATCTGACCGTGCACCCTTAAAATGGCCACAATGACACGTGAATCAGTTTCAGGGGGTTTTGTCCAATAAATTTTCTGGTTATTGTTTAACGTATTTTGTAAGAAAATCAAGGATCTATGTTAGCAAGTCAAAAACAGTTCATCACCGTAACAGCGCTCATCCTAGGCTCTCTCACGACAACACAGAGCCAAGGTTTCATCTGAGTTAAATTCAGTGCAGGACTTTTTCTGCCTGCAGGGGGTTTTTTGTACAGCCCCTCTAAGAACATCTTGTATAATCCCACTGTAAGTGCAGAAATCCTAACACTTGCTCTCGTTATGGGCAGCAGGAATGGGGGCTGAGGCAGCGTGGGCACTAAGGCATATAGTTGACAGCCCAGAGGTTGCAAGTCCAAGGCCATGGCAGAAGTGCTTGCAGGGCAGCCTGTCAGATTCCAATGAAATCTGTGAATTCTACCAAAAACCTGTCACAAGGACACAGAAAAGGAAGTAGCAATAGCATTAAATTAGCACCTGCATTTCTGGCACCGTACAAACACATAGGAGGTAGCCCCTGCCACAAGGACTATCAAGAACTGGCAATAGACAGAGGGGAAGAGAGTCCAAGTCTCATACCCTCAACCAGGGATGGGCAAAATGGCAGATCCAGCTGGCAGCTGGACTCCATTTCCCAGCAGCCCCTGCCTGCATCGCTGGGGCCACCTTCCACAGAGAGCCCAGCAAGGTGGTGGGATGATACCATGAGGCTGGGATTTCTATGGACACCAGCCCCAGCAGTGCTGGCAGGGTATGGCACATGGCAGGGAGCTGCTCCGGGGCTCTTACAGTGGTGACAGTGGTGCAGAACCATGATCTGCTGCTGGCACACTGCTGCTCAGGGCGTGAGGGCTGCAGATCGCAGCTCTCGCTGGCTCCAGACCATGCTGTCACCATCGCAAGATCCCAACCCCTGAGCAGCTCCCTGCCCAGCCATGTCTGCATGTCTTCCTGCACTAGGCCTTCAAACAAATTAAGCTTTGGAGTCTTGTATCAGTGTTTGCACACACTAGGTTTTCGAGCAAATTAAGCCCAGCCTGGGGCCAGTCTCCATGGAAACCCCAGCCTCATCCTGTCATGGTATGACCACTGGAAGCCAGCCCCAGTGACACAGGCAGGGACTGCTGGGAAATGGAGTTTGCCACAGGCTGGACTTTGCCCTCCCCTGCTCTAAATACTAGCTCTGTAGTTCTCAGCCTTTTTAGACTCAAGCCACTCCTCTGAAAATGTCAGCTCTTAGCTTTCACTTGTGACTATGAAAAAATAATAGAGCAACTGTTGTGCTGCAAAGAACTTAGAAAGTTTATGATGGGTCAGAATGGTTTTCATATCGTGGACTCCTATTTGAAATCTCTGGGTTTATCTTGTTAATCATGTGTGAAGTATAGCATCCAGGACAGCGTGGGTCTAGGATGCTTAGAAAAGCATCTAATGCATAATGTAACCTGATGGAAGCCTGGACTGAGGCAAGATGGGTAACATAGCTCAATGATATTCAAAGCTAGATTGCACCTCTCCAGTCATGGCTCCATTCGGGTGAGGCAGGAAAGCTCATGGGATATAGGTGCCAGAGGACGCATCTACTGCCGAGTGCAGAGACAGACAGGTTCTTCAGGGCTCTTGGGTAAAACTTGCATTCCTTCAGCCCTGAATGCTAACGAACACATAGAGATGTTCTGCTGCACCCCATCCATTCCCAGCTATGGTCCCATTAGGGGATGAAGTCTTTCGGGGCAAACCAAGCTACATAGGTTGGTGTTTATCTATGCACCCAGCTTCATGCTGAGAATGAAATGCTTCTCTCCCATAAGGCTACAAGCACCAGTCTGTCTGCAGGAAAAGGATGGGTGAGCCAGGGTGGCAAAATCCACTTTTCTAACCCGGAGCTCCATAGTAAGTGCATCCTCTGGTATCTATTTCCCAGGAGGGCTCCTTCTGCCCTCACCCCTGGAAAGACACAATCTAGCTCTGAGTATCATTGCAAGATGTTACCCATCTTGCCTCAGTCCAGGATCCCAGGCAGTTTCAGCACAGCTTGCACACAGATAACACTCCAGGCCTCACTTTCTACCCCACCTGTGGTTGGTAGGGCACACTGAGCTCATGTGAAGGCAATCCCTTGTCTCCCCCACCAGGTCTCTGGGACCTACATAGAGAAACCTTTAGAGAGTGCAACACCTCTGCATGGTACTTCACTATGGCCCAGCTCTGCAACCTCACAGGGGTTGCAACTAACATTTGTTCACCAACACTCTGGGTGAACCAACATACCTGTAAGAAAGGAGGGGTTGCTGCTTGTTCATAATAGGCTGGGCCCATTCCAGATAAGTTGAAGATAATCTTCCCTGTCTTGAAGTGCTTATAAACTACTAAAAACAATACATGGCTTCAAAAGTCCTCAACCCTTTTCTGCAGCAAAGCTATAGGAACCACAACTGATCCCTTAATTTGCTCCAACAAACAAAATTCCGGTGAACAAGATTCTTAAAATTTATTCAGTCTGCTCAACCTGCTAGGAAGAGGAAAAATAGAGGAAAACAGAGTTGTCTCACCTGTGATGGTGACCTTAAAAGTTAGTTTCTGGCCAGCTGCCTCACAAGTGTATTCTCCAGCATCTTTCTTCTCTACCTCTTGCACGACCAGGCGCCGGGTTTTGCCCTCAGACTCCACCTTGAATTTCTTGCTGGTGGTGATCAGTTTTTTGTCCTTGTACCACTTCACTTCAGCCTCAGTTTGGCCCACCTCGCAGCTCAGGGTGGCATTCTCCTTGAGGGCAGCCTTCACCTCCTTCTGCACCTTCTCCTTGTTTGCAAAGGCATCCTCAACTTCTGTAAGTGAAGAGAAAGCACAGAGTCAAGGAGTGATGCTTCCCTTTTGAGACAGCAGTTTTCAGATCCACAGCACCAGGTGAACCTGTGCTAAACAAATGCATAGCCAGCAATACAAGTGTTATAAAGACTGGAATCAGTAAAGAGTTCACAATGGCTGATTTAATGGATGACCTGGAGATAAAAATCTGTCCTAGGATATCCTGAGCCAGAACAACCACAAGTGAGAACGATCTATCCTGGTAAACAAACATACACACACATATACACAGACACTCATACACATACATGTATGTATGACCAGTTCCTCAGGTCTCTCCTTTATTATTTAAACACAGCCAGGGCATTGTCATCTCCATCTTCATTATCATTTAGATTTATATCCTGCCCTATCCGGAAACACTAAGAGGCTTAGAACAAAACACCCTTGAGTGTAGGATGGATCCAAATCTACATGTCACTGGATCTCTGGATAAAAATGGCCTCGAGTTTTGTAAAAGTCTGGATGTGAACACACGTCCCTGAATCCAAGCCACATCATCTCTGCAGCAAAGCCATAAAGACAACTGATCCTTCAAAACATAAGAGGATCCCATCCCACCAGGTGGCTGGATCACAAAGAACAAGTTTACAAGGTCTTTAAACCTTCATGCTTCATGGCAGGAGCCAAATACCTAGTAATAGGACTCAAAAGGGCTAGGATGTCCCATAATCATTTGCTTTGAGCTTTCCTGCAGTTTCCTTCAAAGCAGCTGGTGCTCTTTATTGGTACAGCCAAGCTAGTGGACATAGGGTGCCTGTACACACCACAGGTTTTAATCCTCATTAAATTAAATAGGTTTATAAAATTTAAACTTGTTTATTTAGAAGTGTCGCATCAGTGTTTTCATGCACTAGGCTTTCAGACAAATTAAGCTTTGAAGCATTGTATCAGTGCTTGCATGCGTTAGGTTTTCAAATTAAATAAACCCAGTCTCCAGCAAGTGCCTCAGGAAAGTGGGATGGTCCAGCATTGCCACCCCCCACAGCCTGGGGGTCTCTACCCCATACCCCATGCCCCGAGCCCATGCCTGTGCCTGTGCTGCAGGGAGCTGGCAAACCACACAAGAAAAGAAAAAGTGGAAGCAATGTGAAAGCAAAATCAATTTGAAGAGGTGAACTACAAAAAAGTCACACCCATCTGGTAGACAAAGAGGCCCATTTCATGTCTTTGAGTGCCTTTGTGTTTGCACGCAATTAATCCATGGCCGCAACACTTTAATTCCCGGTGAGCCAAACTAAACTACATCTGAGGAGTTTTAGTTTAATGCACCAGAAAGACTTTTAAAGTATCCAGAAATCCAGCTCATGCAAACTGTCATGCAGTTGCAGAGCAAGAAAGGGCAAAAAATGTGGCAAGTACAAAGGCCCTAGGCGGCTTATGAGTCTAAGGGGGAAGTTACACATTACACGCAGCCCACAGTCAATCTGTGGAAAGTGAAGCAGTGTTAAGGTTGTAATGTGCTGTGAGCAGTTGCATTTTAAATGTTATTACCATCTCTCGCCTGCACAGCTCTGACTTGGCACTAGAGGGCTGGCAGGAAGGGGTCAGGCTACAGCTGTTACATCACAGCTGTAGAGTGTTTTCAGGGGCCTGCTCGTGTGAAAAAAGTAGCCCATGTAAGTGCCCTCAGAGGGCACTTAGCATGAGTTAATGAGCCTTAACGTACAGATGGTGATGCTCACGATCTAAGTGCCCTTGGTATGGCCTAAATGTAATGTATAACTGCACCATGAGCCAGTATGGCAAATGATATAGCTGTATCACAGCTGTGTAAAAAAAGGCCTAAGACATCTCAACCTCCTGAAATGTACCCAGGGGGCTCATCCAAAACCCACTAGAGTCAATGGGAATTTCAGAATGCAAAGTTAAAACCCATTTAACTTACTCCTCCTGGGCTAGATTCCTATCTGGAGCAAATCAGTACCAATATAGCCGTTCAGTGCTTCTCAACCTTTTCAGATTCACTGCACCCCTCGATAGACACGAGGCACCCCTCCGAAGAGGTCAGATCTTAGTTTTCACTTGCTTTTTGACTACCAAAAAAGAATAGAGCAACTCTTCTGCTGCTCAGAGACCATGACGGTCAGCATACTTTAACACTATCAATGCCTAGTGGAAATTTCTGGGTTTATGTGAATCACGCTTGCACACCTCAGAGTGCTAGCATTGCATGGCACTCCACAGCACCCCTGAAAGGATCTCTGGGTGCTCTGGGATGCCACAGCACCATGGTTGAGGATCACTGCACTATTTAGAGATGCAGCCCAGGAGTCTTTAGGTCAACTTTCCAGAGCATAAAAGGAAACATAATGTGCACAAACTCAGAATATTCAAAAGAGAAAAATTCAACAATCGGCCCCAGTTCAGCATGTTAACAAAAACAAGACTATCTTTCTCCCACCTGTGACGATGACCTTGAATGTCAGTTTTTGGCCCACAGCCTCACAGGTGTATTCTCCAGCATCTTTCTTTTCCACCTGCTCCACGACCAGGCGCCGGGATTTGCCCTCAGACTCCACCTTGAATTTCTTGCTGGCGGTGACCAGTTTCCCGTCCTTGCACCACTTCACTTCGGTCTTGGCCTGGGCCACCTCGCAGCTCAGGGTGGCGCTCTCCTTGAGGGCGGCCTTCACCTCCGCCTGCACCTTCTCCTTGTTTGCAAACACATCCTTATGCTCTGCAGGGGAAAAGGGAGTTTAGGATTTTCTACACGCATTGTCTTACAGATATAGCACAGAGCTGGGCAGGGAGAAGGTTCAGTCCTAAGAAACCATTAGCCACAAGCCTTCTGTGGCTCCCGACGTAATTGCAAATTCAACTTTAACCTTCATAATGATGCCTCTAGGGCACCTCCCTTAAAATAAACCAGCCCAAATGCTTACATTCAACCTCTTGTAATTCCTCAGGAGAGCCACATGCCATCTGTGCAAGAATATTTCACCTCTGTCTTCCTTTTACGTTACTTATTAGACATTGTCTTTTGCACAAACTTTCCTTCCTGGTCATTTTAAGTTCCTTTTCAAGATTACTGTTTGCTTTAAAGTAAATGATGGCATTAAAAGGAAGACAGGCAGGCCCTGATGGCTGCCATGAAGATGTCCATAATGCCAACACTGCCTGGCAGTTTTGATGCTAATGGTGGAAAACACACACCATGACACAGAATCAGCAGCTACTGTTTTTTGGTAGTATATCTGGTTACTCCATTAGTTTCTTCCTAATTTGAAGGCAAAACCCCAAATCTCTTCAAAAGTCTTCTGGCCTCTGATTGGACAAGCCAGAAGAACATGCATTTTAAGCTAGAAGGCTTTGGCCACCAATAGCAGCGAATGGGCTGATGAAAGGAAATAGCTTCTCCCACCTGTGACCATGACCTTAAAGGTTAGTTTCTGGCCGGCAGCCTCACAGGTGTATTCTCCAGCATCTTTCTTCTCCACCTCTTGCACGACCAGGCGCCGGGATTTGCCCTCGGACTGTATCTTGAATTTCTTGCTGGCGGTCACCAGTTTCCCATCCTTGTACCACTTCACTTCGGTCTCGGCCTGGGCCACCTCGCAGCTCAGGGTGGCGCTCTCCTTGAGGGCGGCCTTCACCTCCGTCTGCACCTTCTCCTTGTTTGCAAACACCTCTTCAACTTCTGAAATGGGGAGAATTCAAGTTAAAAACCCAGAAGGAACAAATGTATTGTGGCCAGTGGATTGTTGCAAGCCTTTACCGCAATCGATCTCCGTGATGATTCATGTCAGAAAGCGCTGCTTTACTTATACTTTCCCAACTGCATTAACAGCATCATATAAATGCACCCTCTATAGCATCCCTGATCATTTGGGTTCGCTTTTTAGGTAGGTAACCTGGCTTATTTTTGAGTTTCTACTACCCGTACTTCAAAACAACTTTTTTTTTGTTTTTTCGAAGCTGAACATCTGGTAATGACACCTATTTGCCCTTTTAGGGAGTATGTCACCCCTATCGCAACTAGAGAAAAACAGAACCAGAAAAAAAATCAGTCTGGAAGGGACTTCAGGAGTCATCTAGGCTGACCACCTACTCGGGGTAGGACCATCCCTGTCTAAAACCATCCTGAACAACTATTTGTCTAACCTGCATCGAAAAACTTCCAATAACAGAGACTGTACAACCTCTTTAGGTAATTTATTGCAGTGCTTAACCATCCAGAGTTAAAATATTCTTCCTAATGTTCATCCTAAATGTCCCTTGTTGCAATTCTGCAATTCCAGCCCATTACTACTTGTCCTGTGGACACAGAGAACAATTGATCGCTTTCTTCTTTATAGCATCCCTCTGTATTTGAAGATTGTCAGCAAATCCCCCCTCCGTCTTCCCTTCTTCAGACTATATCATCCTAAAACTTGCAACATTGCCTCATAAAGCATATCCACAGTCCATTAACATGCCAATTCAATCAATTCAAGAAGTTCCTTCTGATCTTAAAATCTGTGACATTCAACATACGTAGCACCTCAATAGCACAGCAGGAGATTTTACCTTTCTGCACCTAAGATGTGCATTGGAGGTATTTAAAACCCACTGACAGCAAAAGTAACACTTTTGTATTTGGGTCTCAGCAGATGAACCAGCATTGAAAGATACCATATGCAACACATGATAAAAAGCATGTATCCATGTAAAAGGTAATGATTAGCCACCTTGCTAACTAATGACTAGCAAGTCTACCATATTTCCTGCTTGAGGGAAAAAAATATCTTTATTCTCGCACATTGTATTAAATGTAGTGGAAAGTCCTTTTTGTTTTTCTTGATTTGCTATGTTCATGAACATATACACGATTCCCCTTATACACCACTGCAAAGCCGAAGCGATTGTGTCAAAGCCAAAAGATTTACACCCAAGTAAAATGGGATGTATCTGAGAGGAGCTTCAGGTAATAGGTATTCTGGGGTTGAGGTTTAAACACTGGCCTCCATTCTTCTACAAATTGTTTGCAAAGCTGCAATGAAGAGGTGTGAAGATATACCCGAGATAAATGTAATCTAGTTCAATTAAGTGACAAGAGCTAGGAAGCAGCAGCAGCCTGGACTCGGCACACGTGACAAGCCCATTTTGGAGCCGGGTACCTACTAAGGGGCTTAGAGCAATGACATTCAAGCCCCTGTGCCCTGTATCGGTGGTGGCTATGTTAAAGCTGGCTCAGGTCTGTCTACCCCAGCTGCTGACACACAGTATGGACATAGCCTTGGACTCATACTATCATTTATAGGCACGGCTGGGATTGGTCACCTCAAAAAATGAAAGAGGATCCAAACTCTTTGCATTCAAAATTGCAATCGCCAAACAAAAAGACAACTCAGTTTAGGATAACCCAAATTATGAATTTGTTCTGCAGAAGCATGGCCCTATGAATCAAATGAATTTTGAAATAGCTCGCATAATTGGGTCTGAGTGCTACAAACAACAGCAGACCGTACAGATTACAGACTAATCATTTTATTCTGTTTTTTTCCCCCACCTTTTAACATTAATCCCGGTTTATATTATGAGGAAATGGAAGAACTATTTTGATTGGCTGAATTATGCTGACTGGTACTTTGCTACTCTGGTAGGATCAAGTTTATCCCACAAGTGACTTCATTCCCTGCAGCAGGTTTACAGTACAAGTGAATACGACCCTTAGAAGATAAATATAGACACACATATTTCTAAGTTCATTTAGAGCAGTGACGCGTCACCTATCCAACCCCCAGACTGGAGGGTGGTGTGGGGTTGGTCTGCGTGCCAGATCTGGTCTGTGGGGTCAGTCGACGGGTCTCAGCTTGGGGTTGGTACACAGGTGCAATGCTGTGTGCTAGATGCAGCGGCAGAGCGGGCACATTTGCCAGCCTGGTCCCATCCCCTGTGCAATGACATGTGCATGGAGCCGTATCATCCAGCCCCTGGAGCTCCCCAAGGGTCTGGATGCGTGGTGGTGGTGGTGGTCTTAGTGGCCACAGCTCTGGGATCTGCTGTGGCAATTAATCTTGCCTTTGCTCCCCTGCTGCCAGGGAGCCCTGCGGGCTGGATGGTATAGGATGCTATACAGGTGGGATGTGGTATAGGCCAGATCCAACCCCCGGGCGAGAGTTGAGTGCCACTGACTCAGATCTTCAATTTAGATGGTAATTATAGGTAAACACACTGGACAAAACTCTTAGCTGGCATTGAACATGGGGCAGCTCCAGTGAAGTTAACAGACACCAACTCCAAAACATATACGAATGCAATGGCAACAGAATAAATTAAGAGCCAGAAAGGCACTGAACTTCTGGATAATCTTGTAAGATGAGGATTTCAGCAACAAACAACCCAGGTGCTGAAAAAATACCGACCGATTCCTTCTGCCTTTCAAGGCTGGAGCAGTTTTCCACTGAGCTGCTGGACTTGCGTGATACGACATGTTGGAGCATAAGTGACAGACAGCCACAGCGACCGGATAAGCGTTCTCCTGACGGGTGGGGAACGGCTATGGCAATATCACGTGTAGCTAGGAAGTAATTTATTTTGATAAAGTCCTGGAAATATCTGGTCCCTTATGCCAGCAGGCCCTTGCCCGCTCTTTTTTGGCGATAGTCTCAGAACTATTCTGCGGCTTTGCATCAGCAGTTGGAGATAACCTCATCCTACTTTCCTTGTCAATGGAGGGCAGAGATGTCCCGTGTAAGGACAGCATTTCTGTTGGAAGCACACAGAGTACCTCCATGGGCATGGGAGGAACAGCACCGATGGCAAGCGTTACAAAGGAACAGCACACAAGGCGCACCTTG